>NC_056732.1:826594480-826718877 GCF_019279795.1 Protopterus annectens
AAACACAGGCCTTCCATTCAGCAAGCCTCAAGCAAATCAAGTCATCACAACAGACGCCTCGGACGCACATGACAGATCGGTGCATTCAGGGCAAATGGTCCCAAAAAGAAAAGCACCTTTACATCACTCAAAAAGAAATGCTAGCAGTAATAAATGCTATTATAGCTTTCAAGGACCTTCTACAACCAGGTCAACTATTGATAAGAACAGACAACACCACAGTTATGTGGTACATAAACAAACCGGGAGGAACACATTCTTACCCCTTATGCAGACTGGCCATGTCACTTTGGAACATGGCCTTGGACTTACAAATGGAACTACAAGCACAGTACTTGCCAGGCAAGGAAAACACGCTGGCAGACAACCTAAACAGGAATATGACAGATCCACACGAATGGAAATTGCATCCAAATGTTTTTACAGAGATAATCCAAGAATGGGGAAGGCCAGACATAGATCTCTTTGCCTCCCACAAAAATCATCAATTGACAAAATTCTGCTCAAGGATCTTCCCTCCAAAGGCCTGGAGAGTGGACGCTCTCTCTTTCAGTTGGACATCAATGACATTTTATGTCTTTCCACCTCTTCCTCTGCTGCCCAAAGTTCTATTGAAGACCAGAGCAGACAGACCAAAGATGATTCTCATTGCTCCGGACTGGCCAAGGCAACACTGGTACCCACTCCTGAGGAGCCTGACGTATTCACCACCATGGACCCTGCCACTAATGCCTCTTCTTCTGACTCAGCACAGCTTCAAAACTCTTCACAGCCAGCTAAAAACACTCAATCTGGCCGCATGGAAGATTCCTTAGCATCACAACAGGCCCTACTCTCCAAGGAGGTGCAGGATGTCATTTTGGAGGCCAGAAGGCCATCAACTAGAAAAGCTTACTCCGCAAAATGGAAACGTTTTTGTGTCTGGAATGAGAAAAAGGGCCAGGATCCTGGAAAACTGAATGTACCTCAAATACTACAATATTTGGCTGAACTGCTAAGCAGTGGACTTTCTTTCTCCTCCATCAAAATCCATGCCTCAGCCATTTCTGCAGAATACAACACTGATCCTCCTTTATTCTCTCACCCTCTCTTAAGACAGTTCCTCAGAGTGGCTAAGAATTTAAGACCTCCAAGGAAACAACCGATACCTGCTTGGGATCTTAATTTCATTCTGGAAAAACTGACCTTGCCTCCCTTTGAGCCAGCTTGTCTCATCAGATTTGCAATATTTGTCCTGGAAAACAGCTTTCCTTCTGGCTATCACCTCAGCTCGTAGAGTTTCAGAACTACAGGCTCTCATGGTTGTACAGCCTTTAATCATCTTCCATCAGGACAGAGATTCCTTACGAACCAACCCGTCCTTTATGCCTAAAGTGGTATCCAGGGTAGCTTTAAATCAGGCCATACATTTACCTACTTTTTATCCTAATCCTCAAAACAAAGGGGAGAGATTGCTACATTCCTTGGACATCCACAGACAACTGCGTTATTATTTGGACAGAACAAAGCCTTTCAGAAAATCAGAACAGCTCTTTGTGGCCTATGCGGTAGGAGCTCAAGGAAAGCCAATTTCCAAACAGACAATCTCAAAATGGATAGCCCACTGCATACGTTTTTGCTATTCCTTTCATGGCAAAACTGTACCTACAGGCATTAGAACTCATTCCACCAGGGCCACAGCCACCTCTGCAGCCTTCCTCAGAGGAGTTCCTACCAAGAATATTTTGGAAGCAGCCACTTGGAGTTCTGTGCATACCTTCTCCAAGCACTACAACCTACCATTATACTCCAAATCTAGAGCAGGCTTTGCCACTGCAGTCTTGCAGGGCATTTTGGCTCCTCCTAGTTCCACCTAGTGCCTACCACCCATTTCTTAGCTTTGGGATTCTACCCATCTGTTATGACTGCAGCTGTATGCACGATGAACATAGTACAGTTTTGTACCTACCATAAATGTAGATGTTCGAGTGCTAATACAGCTGCAGTCCAGGTTTCCCTTCCTCCTTCCCCTCTTGGGACAGGCCTGTAGGCTGACACATCCTCATACTACTTGATTGGGGTATTCATTTATGATGTATTTGCTTGCAACTACTGTATTTTGATTATATTGCACTGCATTATTACACAAATTTATGTATTGCCTTCCTTCTGGGGGCACCTGACATCTGGGGCAAGAAAAACTGAAGAAAATGGCGTCGGCTGGTTCCTTTATACCCCTGTCGCACTGACGTCAGGGAAGAAGCGACGACAACCGACGCCGGACCTAGACTTTGGAATTCGGCCGACCGAGGACCCGCCTGACGGCAGGAGAACCCATCTGTTATGACTGCAGCTGTATTAGCACTCGAACATCTACATTTATGGTAGGTACAAAACTGTACTTTTTTTGTGTGGTTATGGTGGAAAAGAAAGGGCCCACTGGGTTTAAAGCTTGTGACCAGTGTCCCCGTAAAATGCCGAACTCGGACGCACATTCCTCTTGTGTTTATTGCTTGAATGTGCCTCATTTGACTGTTCAGCCACCTTGTAATATTTGTGCGGGCTTTAGTACTTGTACACTCAATGAAAGACTCAATAAACTCATTCTTAAAGGACTATTCAAATCTCCTTTCTCAAGGCTCTTTTTACGTCGGAGGGTTCTCCCCCTCCCAGAAAAGATCATAAGAAGAGCCATTCGGTTCCCTCTTCCCCTAAAGATCTAGAATCTGTGTCTTTAGAGCGTAGACCTAAATCAGAAATTGTCTTCAATTCCCTTGGCTCCAGGGCTCAAAACCCCTTCTTCGGTGCCAATGGTGGAACCAACCCTGATTATGACTGCTAAACTGCCGCCTTCTACATTGGCACTGGGACTTGTCTCTACTACTGAAACGAAGTCTGATTAGGACCATTTCGGTACCGACTACCACGTCTCAGATTACCACGGTACCGGCCATGAGTACACCTGTCCAGATTCTCCCTTCGACCCAAACAATAGATTCTCCAATTCCGGTCACTTCCCCCTCCCTACTGCATTTTCTACAGGTCAATCGACCTCCGTGTCGAAGGGAGAGCCCATACCATGGACCAGATATGTCCATCGATGGATCCATTCTCAGGACAGCCATATAGCCTCTTTTTGGAACGTCCAGACTCCCCATCGGGGATATCCACCAGATCCTCCAGGAACATGTCAGAACTAGACGTGGTCAGACTTGTGGATCAATTCGACGGCTAGGGGATTGACTTCCCTTAGTAAACCCTGTATCCCATTTAGAGCAGAGGAGTTCTTCCCACAACTCCATCTTATATTCCTTCGACCTCTCTGGGTCTGATGCCCTCGGCACCGTTGCCTTTTCCGGTTCCAGCGGCATCCTCATCAGTGGCACATATGATCTCCCTATGGACGTGGACTCCGGAGCCGAGCTATCCTCGTGGTCGCGACTGGCCCATCTGCATCGAGAGTCCTAGCCAGGCGCCAATTTTTTTCTACTGCACCAAGTGCTATGGCCTCGATGACTGCGGCAGTACCGAGTCCCCTCGAAGTTCCTCTCCTGGCGGCGGGTCTGTTGGAGTGGGATGTGTCCCCAGTTTCGAGATTGTCCCTCTCAGTTCTGGGCTCCCATCCCTCTGCAGGCGGACCTGCTTTTCAAGCAATGGAAAGGTCACTGGCCCCACAGGCATCGGAACACCATATGTACATTCCTCCTAGGCCTCAGTTGACAGTCTGCCACTTCAGGGCACCGAGTACGGGAGCCGCAAGATACCCTTGAACAGGGCACCCTCTGTCCCGAGTCCTCTTCGGAAGCCGCAGCCGAGGAGGTTCCAAAGGACAATGTGCAAGAGGAAGCATAGACTCCCCGGAAGAGTCTCTCATGGATGACACGGACTATGATGAAGGGGAAAGGTCCCCAAAATCGCCTCCTGGAGATGTCTCCTTCGGAGACATCCTTGAAATTTTGAAACAGCGAGGAGATTGGAAGTCCTCAAACCCATCCCCCGAGGAGTCCGTGTTCTTGCAGGCCTTCTGTGCCCAGCCGTCTATCGCTTGGGTGACCCCACCTGCTGACAAGCTTGTCCGGCTCGTCGTGCAGCACGCCTGGAAAAAGCCCGACTCCATTGAGACCATCTCCCAGAGAGGGGATAAATTCTTATGTTCCCCCGAAGATAGTCGTCCTTGGTCTAAAGAATTGCCTGTAGATGCTGTGGTGGTGACTGCAACGAAGAAAGAGCTTACAGAGGAGAGCCACACTGTTCATCCCCCAAAGAGTCCCAGGCATTGGACAGACTAGGGAAGCTGACATTCGCCTCTTCAACCTTTGCCATTCGGTCGTTGAATTATCTGGCACATTTCACTAGGCTCCAGAGAGATCTCATCACGGAGCTCTCTGGAACACAAGCAGGAGCTGTATATGATGAGGTCCAGGATAAGGTGGCCTCCCAGCTCGCAACCCAAGAATCCATCTCTAACTTGTCCATGAGTTTGATCTCCCATGCAACCAAAGGAGTGGCAAGATCAGTGGGTGCAGGCTTTGTCATCTCTGCAACTTCCCGGACCTTTTCAAGTCTTCCTTCCTCGACACTGCAGTCAAGCCTTCCTCCCTTTTCGGATCCAAAGTGAAAAACACGCTAACCAGGTGTGAGCAGGACTGTAAGACCTTGTCTGCTGTAGGTGTCCGCAACGGTACTTCTCTAGGAATCAGAGGAGTGGGAAAATGTGGCATAAGAATTCCCAGGGTCCTTCCCGTGACACACGTGGTGAGCATACTCCATGGGACAGAGGGGGTAACTCATCTGGAAGACGCCTCTTTTGGGGCAGGGGCGGTCCACGCAGTCAGGGATCCAGAGAGTCTTTCTCTGGCCAGCCCTACCAGCACTCCTAAAGAGTGGCCTGATTGCTTTCCTCTAGAAGCAGTCAGGGGACGTTTCTCGCTGCACCAACATGCCTGGCAAAAGATCACCTCAGACTCCTGGGTGTAGCAGATTATTACCAGAAGTTATCACATCCCCTTCAGTCTTCACCCCAAATCTCCAAAACATATTCCCGACATTCCAACTGGTCAAAGGGAATCTGCAGCTCAAGAGGTTCTAAAGCTGCTTCAAAAAAGAGTCATCCAAATAGTCCTACCAGACCAGATAGGATCTGGGTTTTACTCCATGTTATTTTTTAGTGCCAAAAAAGACAGGGGACTGGAGACCCATTTTGGACCTCAGTATCTTAAACAAGTTTATCAAGCAGACAAAGTTCCGGATGGTCATGGTTCAGTCTATCCTTCCTTTCCTGGAAAAAGATGATTGGATGTGCTGTGTAGATCTTCAGGATGTGTATTACCACACAAAGATGGACAAGGTAGCTTGTTTCAGCTACATATTGTACTTATTTTGCTGCCTGCACTTTTTATCAGTCTTTTTTGTGTTTAAATTACCTGTGTAACTGTTGTAGGCTAAACACTCGTTTGTTAGCATTTCTGTGCATTTAAAGTGTTTTTTTGATTGTATCTGCTTTATTTTCTGAAAAAAAACAAAAAAAATACTTGTTCTAAGCTAGTGTAGTCCAGTTTTCAGGTTAGTGCTGAATTCAGGGCTGTGTTACAAGTTTCTGTGTTTGCCCATAACTTACTTGGATAGAAGGAAGTTTTTCTGTTCATTGTGAGAGAGGGAGCTTTGAGCAGCCTATCTGTCCCTGGAGGAGTGGTTTCAGCCCAGAAATGAGTAGTTTATTGGCCATTTTGGGCTAATTTCTATCTCTTTCATTTCCCTACTATAAAACCCGCATTTGCGAGGTTTTTGTGGTACTGTACAGCATAGCACCCTCCTGCCTGGTGCCCTGCAGAGTTCTATAACAGCAGAGAGACAAAAGAGAGACTTTGGAGTGATTATCATTTTTTTGCATTTTCTTGCTGCCTTTAACTAATTCCGCCTAAAACGCCGATTTTCTAGAGTTTCTGTGATTTAAAAAGCTTGTTTCAGCTACATATTGTACTTATTTTACTGCCTGCACTTTAACAAAGTCGTTTTTGTGTTTAAATTACCTGTTTTAACTGTTGTAGACTAAACACTCAAGTGTGATAGCCACTTCTGTGCATTTAAAGTTTTTTTTTGATTGTATCTGCTTTATTTTCTGAAAAAAAACCCCCCAAAAAATACTTGTTTTCCCACCTTTCTAAGCTAGTATAGTCCAGTTTTCAGGTTAGTGCTGAATTCAGGGCTGTGTTACTCACTGTTGCAGTCATTACATTTGGGTAATCTGCTGGCAGGTTGCCCTCAGTCGGCCTGAATATCAAAGTCTTGGGTCCTGCGTCGGTTGCGGTCTCCTCTTCCATGATGTCAGGTCATCAGGGGGTATAAAACATGCAGCTGACGCCATTTGCTTTAGTCTTTCTTGCTGCGCGGTGCCCGAAGCAGAAGCAGTTCGCAAATGCCGGTCGGCCGACTCATGAAATTTTCGCACTCCAGTTTCAGAACCGAAGTCTTCAATTAAAGCTAAGTACCCCGTTGGGGAAACTTTTTCTTGCTCCTTACCGATGTCAGTAAAAGTTAATAATTGCATTACTTGTGGGAAGCAAATACCTCATAAGGATTTCCATTTGTACTGTATTCCTTGCCTAGGCCCAGATCTTAACATGCCTTGCTGTCGGTTTTGTGCTAGATTTAACCAACACATAATTAAGTGTCGGTATATCTTTGCTTCAAAATATTTTGGAAACAGATTTAACTACCCTGATATGTCATCTGATAGCAATCCGACTACCGGAGTTCACATAAAACGCAAAGAAAAGGACAGAGGCAGACCATCAAGGTCCAAAACCAACTAAGCTTCTCCTAAGCTAGTCGCCGGTACTCAGTGAGGTGCTTTCGCAGCCCCTGATACCCGCTACTTTCAAGTCACAGGCCTCTACCGAGACCCATGTGGAGTCCGGCATGCCATGAGATTCTCAGAGTATTGTACCCGCGGATGTCTCTCCCTTGGATGGATCCGGAGCCGCTGAGCAGGCACCTGCTTCTTTGGGTGTTTTCAGGCCTCAGCATTTCTATATAAAACCGACGCCAGCTTCAAAAACAAAGACAAAAGCAACTGCTAAGGCTAAATAACCGACGCATGAGCCACATGCTCAGGCCTCTATGCCCAAACAGCAGAGGATCAAAATGGCTGAAGACTTAATTACCTTGATCAGGGGTTCCCAACCCCCCCCCCCTCCAATAAGAGGCCTAGGCAAGACGCTGATTATGAATCTTCAGATCAGGTTTCTATTTCTTCTGATTCCTTTTCTGATCAGGAATTTTCTATACCACCCTATGAGGATTCAGATGCAGGGGAATCCATCCTGTCTGCATCTCCTCCTGAAAATTATTCTGCTTACTTTGAGGGAACATTTTCATTGGGAGAGTCAAGATTTCTCAGAATCAAAAAAGAGGCTTAGGGATTTCCTCCTTCTTCCTCAGCATAGGCCTTTGGCCATACCTCCTGTATTAGACATTGTTGATGTACTTTTGGAATCAAGCATTGCTCCAGATTCCTTACCTCCAGCTCCTAGCAAGCCAGTTAGATATTACAGGGTTCCTGACTCCCACAAATTTTTGTTCAAAAATCATCCTGCTGCTGACCCTGAAACTATCTCACAGGGTCCCAAAGGTGTAAAGGCCTCAACAGCTAAGAATCTTACCCCCACTGATAGAGATTCCAGGGTGCTGGATAGATGGGGAAAGAAGGTTTATACATCTGCAACCTTGGCAATTAGGGCCTTCAACTGCCAGTTTCATATGCTTAAATATCAACAACATGTTATGGGATTATTGAAACAGAATATTATGTTGATTTCTGAATGTGTGGAAAATTAAAGAATTACAGGAATTATTGCATGCAGCAGAACAGGTTGGAAAGCATACTTTGCAATGTGGTTTTGATTCCTTGGAGGCCTCCTGCAGGGCCGCAGTTACTGGATCTGTGATTAGAAGGCATGCCTGGCTCAAGGAGCAAAGTCTGCCTGATCATGTTAAAGCTAAATTGTTGGATGCACCTTCACAGCATGATACTCTAGTAATAAGGCAGAAGAGGTTTTAAAGAAAATGGAAGACAAAGCTAAGTCTATGCAAACTGTAAAAGGCTTCTTACAAGTGCAGCCACCAAGATTCAGTAGACATTGGCCTACAAAAAATTGGTCCTTTCCTTTGTCCAACAGAGCCTCACGGGGCAAATCCAGGCACTCAAAAGGCTCTAGATACCAATCACAGGGTTCTTACAGGTCAAAGCAATGGGGTGCTTCTACCTCCAAATCTGGAGGAAACAAAGCACAGCCCTACAGTAAACAGTCTCAATGACTTCCCTCTGCCATCACCAAGCACTTATCTTTTGATAGCCTCCTTAGGGGGAAAACTAGCACTTGATGCTCAAAATTGGCAGTTAATAACCCAGGACAAGTGGGTATTAAACATAGTATCCTAGGGATACAGATTTAATTTCCGTACCTTGCCAATTCCAAATGGTTGGCCAGATCTGCCACAAAATCAGTGGGCAGAAGCGCAGAAACAAGTTACGTCCCTCATGGATATGGGGGCTATTCAGCCAGTACCAGAACAGGAAAAAGGACAAGGGTTTTACTCCACTGTTCTTGGTACCCAGAAAAGACCATGCCTGGTGCCCAATACTGGATTTATCGATTTTGAACACATTCCTGGACATCCCAAAATTCAAAATGCTGACTTTGCAACAGCTTCTGCCCATGCTGGGCAAGAATGCTTGGCTAGTGACTCTAGACTTGAGGCATACCTGCATATCCCAATAAGGGAACCGTGAAGAAGATACCTCCGCTTCAAGGCTGGTTTTATGCATTACCAATTCTCTGCACTGCCCTTTGGCTTATCTACTGCGCCCAGGGTCTTTACAAAGTGCCTGGCACCAGTAATTGCATTTTGCAGACAAAGAAGCATACAAATCTATCCTTACTTGGAGGACTGTCTCATTCAAGCAGAAAACAAGGACATTCTTCAACATCTGGCGTTTGTAAAAAGGCTTCTAACATGCCTAGGGTACACAATAAACGAAAAGAAATCACAACTGATACCCTCTCAAAATATTACATTCCTAGGTGTAAGCCTTGAATACAACTGCTCAGATGGCTTACCTTATGCCAGACAAAGGCAACTGACTATTTACTTCAAACAGATGGCAACAAAAACCCAGTTATCTGCAAGACAAATTCTGCAGGCTTTGGGGTTCATGGCATCCTGCATTCTACTAATTCCATATGCAAGACTGCATATGAGGAAACTACACTGGTATCTAAAAAGTTTATGGAGTCAACATTGTCACAGTCTGGAAACAATGATTCCTCTCATTCCCTGCCTACAACAGGAGTTTCTTTGGTGGGCAGAGATGTCACCAGAACATGGGACGGTGTTTTACTCTACCCCCTGCCAACCAAACCCTAACTACAGACGCATCAGACTATGCTTGGGGGGGGGGCCCACCTGGCAGGGAGATGCATTCAGGGCATATAGAGCCCAACACAAATGCATCTGCATATCAACCAGAAAGAGATGTTAGCTGTTCAGAATGCCCTGACAGCCTTGAAGGACTTACTTCATCCAGGACAACTACTGATAAAGACTGACAACACCACGGTTATGTGGTACATAAGCAGGGGGTACACCCTTTGCAGACTAGCCATGGCATTGTGGGACACAGCCTTGACTTACCAAGTACATCCTCAAGTTCAATTCCTGCAAGGAAAACAAAATATTCTGGCAGATGACCTAAGCAGAAATCTTATGGACCCTCATGAGTGGAAACTGGATCCACAAGTCTTCAGCATGATAGAGAAATGGGGGAGCCCGGACATAGATCTGTTTGCCTCTACCCAGAATTATCAACTGGACAAATTCTGCACAAGGACTTATCACAGACAAGCATGGAAAGTGGATGCCCTATCCTTCAATTGGAAAAACCTATCAGACTACGCCTTTCCTCCTCTGCCTCTTCTTCCCTTGGTCTTACTAAAGATCAGACAGGAAATACCAAAAATGATCCTTATTACCCCGGACTGGCCTCGCCAGCACTGGTACCCAATTCTAAGGAATATGTCTCAACTCCCTCCTTGGTACTTGCCTCAAATACCTCATCTACTGTCTCAGCAGAACAATCAAATTCTGCACAATCAGCTTCAAACTCTCAACCTGGCAAGCATGGCTGATCATGTAATTATTCAAACAACACCTCTCAGTAAATCTGTGATGGATGTCGTTTTGGAAGCAAGAAGGCCTAGTACTAGAAAATCTTATGCTGATAAATGGAAGAGATTCTGTGCTCGGAACCAAGCACAAGGGACTGACACAGCAAAGCCAAATATTCCTCAGATTTTACAATACTTGACTGAGATGCTTTTTCATCAATAAAAATCCATGCCTCTGCCATCTCGGCTCATTACAACACAGAGCCTCCCATCTTTTCTCATCCTCTTCTAAGACAGTATCTTAGAGGGGCCAAAAATTTAAGGCCTCCCAGATCATCACCAACTCCTGCATGAGACCTCAATTTTGTGTTGGAAAACCTCACCCTGCCTCCATGTGAACCAGCAGATACTGCAGATATAAAGTTTTTATCTTAGAAAACAGCTTTCCTTCTGGCAATCACTTTAGCAAGAAGGGTTTCAGAACTACAGGCCCCTCATGGCTGGGAGCCTTTTATTACATTTTACCTGGACAGGGTGTCCCTCAGGACCAATCCTTCCTTTATGCCTAAGGTGGTATCCAGTGTGGCTCTTAACCAAACTATTCACCTGCCAACTTTTTATCCAAATCTGCAGAACAAGAGGGACCGGATTCTTCATTCCTTGGACGTACACAGACAACTAAGATTCTACTTAAACAGGACCAAATCTTTAAGAAAGTCTGGGCAGCTACTGGTGGCATTTGCTGCAGGATCAGAGGGAAAGGCTATTTCAAAGCAGACTATTTCAAAGTGGATAAGCCACTGCATTCATTTCTGCTATTTGCATCATGGTAAACCGGTGCCCAAGGGAATCAGGTCACATTCCACCAGGGCTGCATCTACCTCAGCAGGTTTTCTAAGAGGGGTGCCAACTAAAGACATTCTAGAAGCTGCTACTTGGAGCTCTGTTCATACTTTTACAAAGCATTAAAATTTGCCTCTCTTCTCTAAGTCCAGGGCAGGCTTTGCCAGTGCAGTTCTGCAGGGCCTTATAGCCACTCCTAATGCTATTTATTTCCAGCCTTCCATCCATAGCTTTGGGATTCTACCCAAATGTAATGACTGCAACAGTGAGACATGAAGAATATAGTACAGTTGTGTACACCTACCATAAATGTAGATGTTCGAGTGTATTCACTGTTGCAGTCAGGGTTACCCACCCGTCATCCCCCTTTTTTCTAGAACTTCTCTTTCCTTCACTACATTCTACAGCCTTTGTGGCGTATATGCTTTTAGATGAAGGTAAATTTTATGTCGTTACAATTGTATTTATATATATATATATATATATATTTTTTTTTTTTTTTGCTCCCCATTTGGGGGGCACCTGACATCTGGGGCAAGAAAAACTAAAAAAATGGCGTCAGCTGCATGTTTTATACCCCTAACGTCATGGAAGAGGAGACAGCAACTGACAACAGGACCCAAGACTTTGATATTCAGGCCGACTGAAGGCAACCTGCCAGCAGATTACCCAAATGTAATGACTACAACAGTGAATACACTCGAACATCTACATTTATGGTTAAGTGTACACAACTGTACTTTTCTGTGTTTGCCCATACCTTGCTTGGATAAAAGGAAGTTTCTCTGTTCACTGTGAGAGAGGGAGCTTTGAGCAGCCTATCTGTCCCTGGAGGAGTGGTTTCAGCCCCTAAATTAGTAGTTTATTGCCCATTTTGGGCTAATTTCTCTCTCTCATTTCCCTGCTATAAAAACCTGCATTTGTGCGGTTTTGAGCGCCGGGTAGTTAGGGTGTAACTATTCCTGGCTCCACAAAGTCTACTCTTCAATTTTTCCCTTCTAACTAGATAAACTTATAACTTAAGCACTCAAACCATTCACTTCTCATCCCAGCACTTGCACTAATAAACCTTGGCACTAGACCCCCTTATACTGTAGAGAAGGACAAGGCTCTCTATTCGACCTTACTAGCCAGTCAGTAAAACAGTTCACTATACCTATCCAGGCATGTCCAAAGGGCAGTTTCAGGTGTACTCTCCGGTCCAACTGGTGAATCTGGGCATTTTGAGGCAATGTTACAATTGCCTCATCTACACAGACAACCCTCTCCTCCTTCCACCAAACACTAATACATGCAAGAGATGCAATTATACAGCCAAACTGGAGGCTAAGCTCTCTTAACCCAAGACTGGACCAGGCAGTCAAGAGGAGAAGGAAATTACTTGCATCACACCACCAGTCTCATATAGACCTATGAAACCAGCATCAGCAAAAAAAAAAAAAAAACACATAAATACACGAAAACATACTCGGAGGCTCTAAACAAAAATCTGAAAAAGCAGCAGAGACCACCAAAGCAGACATCCAAGCAACCTCCACCCCCCCCTAACACAAACCATGAAACACATACTTCACAAAACCAGTATGCCACACAATCACAGCCCATAACGCAAAATAACATACCCAACACACTAGTAATAGGTGAGGCTATAGTCAGGCACACTGATGTCCCACTCACTAGGCTGAAGAAGATTCTTCACATAACGCAAGCACTCAGGTCACTCCAGAACAAGTACAGATATGACTTTCATTGTCCATGTTGGTATGAATGACCTGAGACGTACCTCTTTGGACTACATGAAAAGACATGGAGGAGCTCTCTGATCACATTGCCCAGGCCGGTATAACCCTAACCCTGAGTAGCATCCTGCCCTCACCAAGAATGATACCACGGTATAGAGAAAAAAATTATCAATTTCAACAATTGGCTAAGCTTCTGGTGTCATTCAAAGGGGATCCAGTGTCTGTCAGCCTGGGATGACATGCTCGACAAGCCACGCTGCTTTGCTAGAGACGGCTTGTACCTGTCACCCGTAGGCTTTCGAATACTGGCCAAGGCTCTTGCCACCCTCATAGTGCCTTTTTTAGGCAAGGCTCAAAAGACAAACCCACCGCCGTAAATAGCACAAGTAACAAAAAACTGAGGGTAATGCTACTCAATGCCAGAAGTCTAAACCTCAAAATGCACGCGCTCGAGGCACTCCTCAGTATGGAGAAACTTGATATATGTGCAGTAACAGAAACCTGGTTTAAGGCTCCAGAGAGCACCCCACTACTACCAGGCTACAACTCATACCATACATTTCGGCCACAAAACCTGGACTGAAATACAAAAAGCGGGGGAATATCCATATTCATTAAGGATACCCACAACTACAAGTTAGTGGCACAGCACGATGCTTCAGAGATCATCCACGTGCAACTAACAATGGGCAAAACTGCTGTTCAAATTATAGCTTGCTACAGATCACCCACCATATCCCAGGACCCCCCACTCCGCATTCCTGGAAACACTGGGAAACATAAAGGACCTACCAAAATACCCTGATATTGGGTGATTTCAATTGCCCAAACATTAACTGGGAGAACTACTCCAGTACAAACTTCCTTTCCCAACATTTCCTAGAATTTATAAACTCAAATGCCCTGGATCAACTGGTCAACACCCCCACCAGAGCTGACAACATATTGGACCTGGTCATCACCACCATGGGCGACCGGTGTTCCACACTGGAGGTCAACCCCTCGCTGGTTAGATCTGACCATAAACGAATCACACTGGATATCCACATTCCGCCACCACCCCTGGTCAAAGAAACCACAGTGAAAAACTTTTCAAAAGCAAACTTCACATTACTTAAGTCCGAGGTGGGAAGTTTCAAAGCCCCCATGCTAAAGGATAACGCTGTCCAAGCTGCAAAATCCTGTACTAAAGCACTCTACGGGCACCTACAGAAATGCATGGATCGTGCTATCCCAAACAAAACCAAGACTCACTCCTCCAAGAAAAGGAAACCAGTCTGGTGGACCCCTGCCATAAACAAGCTATACAATAGAACAAGGAGACTAGTACAGAAGAGAGTAAAATCCCAAGAAGGGAAGACATCCCTGATCAGCAAGAAACTACATTCCCTCATAAAATCATCCAAGGCTAGCTTTGAAAGAAAATTTGCCATGGACTCCAAAGATAACCACAAGGCATTCTTTAGCTATGTCAAGAATCTTAAGTGGCAATTCTCAGATCTGCTACGAGTTAGTGCAGAATGGCACAAAATACACTGAACTGACCAATATAGCCTACATCCTGGCAGATAGGTTCAGTGCAAACTTCACCCCCCTCTCACCCCCAAAAGGGCCCATAACTATACCAGAAGAATGTATTGCCCCTGAAATCACAGACACTCAGGTTAAAAAAGCCCTCTCCAAAGCCAAAAACACAGCATCAATCGGACCGGACGGTGTCCCAGGCTGCGTCCTACACGAGCTCAAAGATGAACTAACCCCTCACCTAAACACACTGTTTAAACACAGCCTCTCCACAGGCTACATGCCCACAGAGTGGGGCACAGCAATGGTTGTTCTGCTCCACAAAGGTGGAGCCACAATGGACCCCTGGGAACTATCACCCTATAAACCTGACTAGCTTGGTCTGCAAAGCTATGGAGAGCATCATCATGGATCTCATTAACAGAGACATTGGGAACCTCCTAATACTGGACCCTACCCAGTTCAGCTTTAAGGGCAGATCATGCCTCGTAAACCTGGTGGACGACTTTGAGACCGTTACCAAGGCTGTGGATGAGGGAAAGGTGTTCCACGCAGCCTACCTAGACCTCGCAAAGGCCTTCGACACCATTCCTCACTCAGGTATTATAGGCAAGATCACCAGCCTGAACATAATCCCCTACGTCATGAGATGGGTTGCCAACTGGCTCACAGACAGAACCCACATGGTAAGAGTTGCGGGAGCTAGGCCTGACTCTAAAGCAGTTACAAGTGGCGTTCCCCAGGGCTCAGTCCTAGGACCCCTCCTGTTCGGCATATACTTCTCAGAGGTACCAGGCAAGCACAGGAGGACTATGGCTGACCAAATTCGCAGACGACTGCAAACTAGGGGATATAATTGACTCTCCGGCTGACACAGACATCCTCCAAAAGGGTCTCACTGAGACAGATACCTGGTATCAAAACCATGGCCTAAAGCTAAATGCCAAAAAGTGCATAGTCATCCCCTTTGGAAAAAACAAAGTACCCACAAACTACCACATAGGTGGTAGCCCCCTAAATACGGAAGACGTAATAAGGGATCTGGGGACCCAAGTAGCTAGTAACCTCTCCTTTGATAATCACATTGCCAAAGTGGTTAGAAATCTTATGTGGCCCACCTAATCACAAAAGGGTTTGCATCCAGATCGAAAGAGGTCATTGGGCCCCTCTACGCATCACTCATCAGACCCAACATAAGAGTACAATGCCCCATTTGGAATGTACCTTACAAGACACCTGCAACAACTGGAAAGACCACAGAAGTACCTCACCAAGGGGATCACTGGCTTCAAGCAGAGTCTCTATGCAGCTCGACTGAAGAAACTCTGGCTGTACTCTGTTGCATACCTCCTACTCAGAGGTGATCTCTGCCTGACATACAAGGCCATGTCCAATCCTGAATTGATGGACATGCTCCACCTAAAGAAAACCATATCCCCTTGAGCCACATGCAGGGATCTAAACCTCACCACAACAATAAATACGTCATGCTGGAGGGATAGATTCCTGTCCCAGAGACTTCCCATGCTCTGGAACAATATTCCAATCTACATTAGGCAGAGCTCCTCACTAAAACTCTTCAAGAGAAACTTGACGAGTGGATGGGAAATAGAAAGTTTACCCCAGGGATCACTTCTGTGGTTCTGCTGGACAGAGGCACTGTGAACTAAACTAAGGGGGCGGTGAAAACCAACACATTCCTGCTAGGCTTATAAATGCCTTTGGGCAGATAGCCTCGTACCTACCTATGAACAAGAACATTCCTCCGCTTCCGTCTGGGAGCCAATCATTACTAGTTTTGCGCACTGCCCTTTGGCCTCTCTACAGCCTCCAGAGTGGTTACCAAATGCATGGCAGTGGTAGCAGCTCACCTGAGACTGCAGGGATTCTGGGTGTTTCCATATTTGGATGATTGGCTCCTCACCGCTCCCACCAAGCAACTAGTGATAATGGCACGACAGTACACTCTACTACAGGCGCAGCGTTTAGGGATTTCTATAAATATGGAGAAGTCCTTGGAATTCATAGTGGCAACGCTGAACATTATCTGCCTTCCTCAACACACATTGGGAAGACTTGCTTCTTAGATACAAGCGATACTCCCCTGAGACAAGGTGCCCACTCGGGCAGTCCTTCAAGTCTTGGGGTCAGTGGCTTCAACAATAACAATTGTTCTGCCAGCAAGACTACATATGAGAATACTTCAGTGGCTCCTGTTAACACAATGGTCAATGTTAACTCACCCACTATCTTTCCAAATTCGTTTAACAGATCTATGCAAGAAGAACGTACTTTGGTGGATGCAGCCAGACATATTTCTATGGAGCCGACCCTTTTTGCCCCTGCAGTCCAAGGCCACAATGACCACGGATTCTTCCCTGACCGTGTGGAGGGCCATTTTCAGGGGCAGACTGTCCAAGGGGCTTGGTCATCAGCAGAGGCCAATTTGCATATCAGTGTCTTGGAACTAAGGGCAGTGCTTGTAGCGTTACAAGCATTCCACCACACCCTCCCATCAGGGACTGTTGCTATTCAGACAGACATGTCAGTGGGTCTGGTACATAAACAAACCAGGGGGAACCAAATCCTATCCTCTGTACCAGGAAGCCATGAGAACTTGGCAATGGGTAGTAGCTTCCAACCACTAATAGCAATGCACGTTTCTGGGGATTCCAGCGTGATTGCAGACAAATTGAGCAGGTGCATTCTCCTACCTCACAAATGTTCCCCTCAGTCCTGCAGTGGCGTCGATTTTCAATCGCTGGGGCCAGCCTTGCTGCGACTTGTTTGCCTCGCCAATAAATCACAAGTGCAGAAGCTACTTTGCCCTAATCCCCAAGGGACACGCTCACACACGATTGGCCACGGGACTGCTCTACGCTTTGCCCCCGATACCATTGATCCCGCATTTCTTGAAGAAAGTAATTTGGTTGAGAAGCAAAGTAATCCTCATTGCTCCTTACTGGCCTCGACAAGTTTAGTTCCCCTTTCTATGGCCTCATCTAGTATGCAAACCATGGATTCTGGATCCAACTCCGGAATTACTGTTGCACCCTCAACGGATGATCTACCTGAGCCTCTCCAGGCTCAAAATGACTGCTTGGTTCCTCCACTTTTACTAATTGCCAGGCAGAATAATCTTTCCTCACCTGTCCGTGACATTCTTCTGGCTTCTCATAAGCCTTCCATCAGAAAAATGTATCATGGTAAATGGAAGAGCTTTGGTTTATGGGCTCATGATAATAACACAGATCCTGGTTCAGCCTCAGTCCCTGATGTACTGCATTATCTCTCTGGCCTATTACAATCCAGAGTAGCAGCTTCTACGATTCGGGTTCACCTGGCTGCTATTTTCAATTTTCACTATGGTTTTGGGCACACCTCCTTGATTTCTCATTGCCTCTGCAAAACATTTCTGAAAGGAGTTTCTTGCATCAAACCCCCCATTAGAGAACCTATTGAACCTTGGAATCTCACCCTCATGTTGCAGGCACTAACTAAAGCTCCCTTTGAACCTGCAGCCAATTGTGACATGAAATTTCTCTTGTGGAAGTCTTTTTTTCTGGTGGCTATTACTTCAGCATGTAGGGTATCTGAGCTTCAGGCCTTATGTGTCAAACGTCCCTACTTAATTTTTCACAAGGACAGAGTATCACTTCGGACTAATCATTCCTGCCCAAAGTAATTTCAGAGTTGACCATGAACCAGACTATCGACTTACCAGTGTCCTTCCCTAATTTTTCAAATAAAAGGGAGTACTGTCTCCACTTACTGGATGTCCACAGACAATTACAGTTCTACCTGGACAGAACAAAATCCTTTAGGAAATCCAACCAGCTTTTTATCTCTTCCTCTGGGCTTAAAGTAGGAGACTCGGTTTCCAAGATTACTTTGTCCAAATGGCTAAGAGATTCCATATGTTTTGCTACCATCATAGTAAATTGCCTCCTGCCTAACAAAATTAGAGTGCATTCAACCAGATCTGTGGCAACCTTGGTGGCCTTTCACTGTAGGGTTACCGTGGACGATATTTGTGCAGCAGCAACATGGGCCTCTCCACATTCCTTTATTAATCATTACAAATTGGATTTGGTCTCCAGGGAGAGAGCTGCCTTTGGCTCAGTGGTGCTCAGGAATATTCTTCCATAGGGTCTCCCAAGAAACTAAGTAGCTAGGGAACACTCTGTCCCATCAGTAAGGAATGAATGAAGATTAACATCGGATAAAGAAGTTATGTCTTACCATAACATTCCATCTGTGTTGTTCATCTTCATTAATTCATTATGTCCCTCCCACCATCCCCCTCCAGTAGACTCCTGGAGATTTTTTGGATACGGTCCTTTATCTGGTTTAGGGTATTCTGAGCAGAAAAACCCTCCACTTTCACGTTCTTGTGCAAACTTGATGTAAGGTAATGGGGAGAGGCACTATGGGTAATCTTAGCAGGAGTGTTTTTTGGCTGACGCGAGCTTGATACAGTGGCCGAGTCGGAACTGAGGACCGGTTCAGAGCCCATCAGTAATGAATGAATGAAAATGAACAACACAGATGGAACGTTATGGTAAGACAACTTTTTTTTTATTTTGCATTTTAGGAATGCAGTAATTTCTCCAGTTCCCAAGAAACAAAGGGACTAAGGGAAACCAGTTCAGGACATGCTATGGTAAGAAGCTATAAAAAATCAAGTTGAGAATGGGATTCTAATCAAGATTGTCTCTAGTTCCAAGAACAGATGTTTCATATTTATCCTAGTTACCACTCACGTATGGGTCTAGGATCTGACATCAGATCCGAGCCGGCACACTAGAAAACAGTTTAGCTCAAGCTCCTCCGCTCCCATAATGCACTGCTGCCTTCTGAATCAGATCTCGTTTGCCACTTAGTCAATCAGACACAGATAGCTTAGCTCCTCATTTATTCCTGTATGTAACTTTCTAATTTGGGTTTTATTGTCTCTCTCTCCCTATTAAGTTTCAGTTTGGTAGCTCTAGCTGTTAATGTTTTTTCGCCTACCGTTGTTTTTCTCTCTTGGTCGGTTGTTTGGTTTCCCTTTTGGCACCCTTTTTCTGTTTACCGGGGTAGTGGAGTAGTATTTCCCTGTACCTTCCCTCTTTACTTTATTGATATTTTAGTGAAAGTTTACCAATTTACTTCATTTGTAGTTTTCTAGTTCAGTAGTTCGTTCATTACTTCTGGGTGGACATAAGGGTTTCTGACTAAAAGCTTAAGTGTTCTGTAACTACTCCTTGATGTTGTTCGTGTTTCACTGTTTTAGTCATCACACACTGGTTATCTGCCTGCAGGTAGTCCTCAGTCGGCCCGAATACCAGAGTCTTGGGATTTCTGCGTCGGATGCTGTCGCTTCTTCCATGACGTCAGGTCGTCAGGGGTATAAAACATGCAGCCGACGCCATTACATCAGCTTTTCTTGCCGAGCGGAGCCCGAAGCAGAAGCAGTTCGCAAGTGCCGGTTGGCCGCTACCTGAAATTTTCATTATTCGAGTTTCAGACCTGAAGTCTTCTAAAGCTAAGTACCCCGTTGGGGACCCTTTTTTGTTGCTCTAACCGATGTCAGAAAAAATTAATAATTGTCTTGCCTGTGGAAAGCAAATACCTCACAGAGATTTTCATTCTTACTGCGTCACCTGTTTAGGCCCAGACCACGACGATGTTCATCGTCCATACAGCTGCAGTCATTACAGGTGGGTTATCCTGCCGTCAGGCGGGTCCTCGGTCGGCTGAATTCCAAAGTCTAGGTCCAGCGTCGGTTGTCGTCGCTTCTTCCCTGACGTCAGTGCGGCAGGGGTATAAAAGAGGCAGCCGACGCCATCTTCCCCAGTCTTTCTTGCCGCACGGTGCCCAAAGCAGAAGCAGTTCGCAAGTGCTGGTCGGCCAGCTCCTGAGATTTACGAAAATATTTCAGCCGAAGTCTTCTTGAAAGCCAAGTAACCCGTTGGGGAAACTTTTCTTGCCTCAGACCGATGTCAGACGGTTAATAATTGCATTTCATGTGAGAAGCAAATACCGCATAAGGATTTCCACTCTTTCTGTATACCTTGCTTAGGCCCAGACCACGACGTCTCGGCCTGCCGTTTTTGTGCTAGATTCAACAAACGCACTATTAAGCGTCGGGCGGAGTTCGCCCTTCACTATTTTGGTAAAAAATTTAATTATATTATGTCGTCGGATACTCCGACTCCAGTTTTGAGTAAAAGACGCAAAGATAAGGACCGACATACGAGGTCCGCGACTTCTACTGACACCACGCTACCGGTTCTCAGCGAGGTGCCTACGCAGCCCCTGAGTACTGATGACACTACATTACCGGTGCCCTCAGTACCCGAGGTCGCAGGCTCCTCAGTCCCCATTCCTACTACAGATACCGATGCCACTCTTGGCGGGGAAACTCAGAGCTTAGACAGGCCTGCCATTTCTCAAGGGGTCTTCAGGCCTTCCTCCTCTCTTAAAGCTTTCACAAAATCTAAAGCAGCCATGAAAACCAAAAAACAGGGACCTCAGACCCCCTCTCAAGGCCCCATGCCTAAAAACAGATGCTCAAAATGGCTGAGGATTTGATTACTCTTATCAGGGGTTCTCAACCCCCCTCGGACAAAAGGCCCAGATTAGAGGATGACTACCCTTCCTCAGATCAAGCCTGTATTACCTCTGAACATTCTGAGGACCAGGACTATACCTATTCCCCTTTTGAAGACTCTGATGCAGAGGAGTCTATTCCCTCGGTCTCCCCCCCTGAGGACTACTCTTTTGGGGAAACCTTACATACGTTGAGGGAACACTTTCACTGGGAAGGCCAAGATCACTCAGATTCCAGGAAAAGGCTCAGGGATTTTCTCTTGCTTCCCCAGCATAGGCCCCTGGCTATCCCTCCTGTTTTAGATATATTAGATGATGTGTACACAGAAGTCAGCCTCAACCCAGATTCTTTACCTCCAGCTCCTATTAAACCAGACAGGTATTACCGGGTTCCTGATTCACACCATTTCCTATACAAAAGCCATACTGCTGACCCAGAAACCATTTCACAGGGTCCCAAGGGAATTAAGGCCTCTACTGCTAAAAACCCATTACCTTCAGAGAGAGATTCCAGAGCTTTAGAAAGGTGGGGGAAAAAGGTGTATACCTCAGCCACTTTAACCATGAGGGCATTAAACTGTCAGTTCCATATGTTACAAGTATCAACAGTTTTTGTTATCTCAGTTGAAAAGCAAAATGACACAACCAGAACAACCAGATTTAAAAGAGTTGCAGGATTTGTTGCATGGTGCAGAGCAAGTGGGTAAACATACCTTGCAGTGTGGTTTTGAAGCTTTAGAGGCCTCATGTAGAGCCACTGTTACGGGGTCTGTTATACGTAGACATGCTTGGCTCAAAGAGCAAGCCTTACCAGATCATGTCAAAGCTAAATTACTAGATGCACCTCTTCAAAAAGATGTATTATTTGGTGTTAAAGCTGAGGAGGTACTAAAGAAAATGGAGGAAAAAGTGAAATCAATGCAAACAGTGAAAGATTTCCTGCAGGTACAACCTCCACGTTTCAGCAGAAACTGGCCTTCAAAAAATTTGTCCTTTCCAGCCACGGACAGACCTCAAAGAGGCAGATACAGACTCCCTAGGGGTAGAGGGCAACCTCAAGGATCTTTCAGAGCCAGACAGTGGCAAGCACCAACCCCAAGAGGTGGAGAAGATAGATCACAGTCATTCAGAAAGCAGACACAATGACTTCCCCCTTTACCTGCCAAGCAAAGCTTTAATGGCAGCACCTTTGGGCGGAAAACTGGCATTATTCTCAAAAAATTGGCATATTGTCACAAAAGACAAATGGATTCTGGACATTATAGACAGAGGCTACAGGTTCCACTTTCACATCCTTCCAAAAATGAGAGGCATGCCAAACCTGCCACAAAATCAAAGGGCAGAGGCACAAAAACAAATTTCAGCTCTCATGGACATGAAAGCCATTCAAGAGGTACCTGCAAAAGAACAAGGTCAAGGGTTTTATTCCAGACTATTCCTGGTACCAAGGAAAGACAAAGATTGGAGACCTATTTTAGACCTATCCATCCTAAACACATATTTACAGGTACCAAAATTCAAGATGCTCACATTACAGCAGCTTCTTCCCATGCTGGGCAAAGAGTCTTGGCTGGTAACATTGGACCTCAAGGAGGCATACCTGCATGTCCCTATCAGACAAGATTGCAGAAGATACCTCAGATTTCTTGCAGGTTCAACCCATTATCAATTCTCTGCATTGCCCTTTGGCTTATCTACTGCGCCCAGAGTGTTTACAAAATGCCTGGCATCAGTAATTGCCTTCTGCAGCCTTCAAGGAATACAAATATACCCATATCTGGACGACTGCCTGATCCAAGCGGACAGCAAGGACATACTTCTGAAACACCTAGCGTCTGTAATAAAACTGTTGAACTTTCTGGGATACACAGTCAACAAAAAGAAATCAAAACTAACACCCTCTCAACAAATAATTTTGCTGGATGCCAGCTTGAATACAACCACCCAGATGGCCTACCTCATGCCAGACAAACAAGGGCAACTGTCTCAATACTTCAGCAAAATGGCAACTTTCACCAGGCTGACTGCAAGGAAAGTTCTGCAGGCTCTGGGATTCATGTTATCTTGCACCCTTCTGATCCCATGTGCAAAGCTGCATATGAGGAAACTTCAATGGTACCTAAAATCTTATGGTGTCAACACAGCCACAGCTTGGAAACAATTATACCACTCATTCCATGTCTTCAAAAGGAATTTTTGTGGTGGGCTCAAGCATGCCAAAGAAACATAGGCCTCCCTTTCTGCGTACCTCAAGCAACTCAAATCATCACAACAGACGCCTCGGACTACGCCTGGGGGGCACACATGACAGATCAGTGCATTCAGGGAAAATGGTCCCAAAAAGAGAAGCACCTACACATCAACCAAAAGGAAATGCTAGCAGTGCAAAATGCTATTATGGCCTTCAAAGACCTACTGCATCCAGGCCAGCTATTGATAAGGACAGACAACACCACAGTGATGTGGTACATAAACAAACAGGGGGGAACTCATTCATACCCCCTGTGCAGACTAGCCATGACCCTATGGAACACAGCACTGGAATTGCACATTCAACTTCAGGCACAATTCCTGCCAGGGAAGGAAAACACACTGGCAGACAGCCTAAGCAGAAATATGACAGATCCACATGAATGGAAG
The DNA here is from genome assembly GCF_019279795.1 of Protopterus annectens. Lineage (NCBI taxonomy): Eukaryota > Metazoa > Chordata > Ceratodontiformes > Protopteridae > Protopterus > Protopterus annectens. The sequence goes on from NC_056732.1 coordinate 826,617,969, forward strand.
TTACATCCTCAAGTTTTCACAAAGATAATTCAGGCATGGGGACAGCCAGATATAGATCTCTTTGCTACCCACAGAAATTACCAATTGGAAACATTTTGTTCAAGGACCTATCATCCACAGGCCTGGAAAGTGGACGCACTTTCTTTCAATTGGACAAAGTTGACAGTCTATGCCTTTCCGCCTCTTCCTCTGCTGCCCAAAGTTCTATTAAAAGCCAGAGCAGAGAGGCCGAAAATGATTCTCATTGCGCCAAGTTGGCCAAGACAACACTGGTATCCGCTCCTGAAGAGCCTGACACATTCCCCACCATGGATCCTACCTCTAGTGCCTCTTCTGTTGTCCCAGCAAAACTTCAAGACTCTTCACAGCCAGCTCAAAACCCTAAATCTAGCTGCATGGAGAATCCCTTGATTTCCCAACAGACCCTCCACTCCAAGGATGTGCAGGATGTCATCTTGGAGGCCAGAAGACCTTTTACTAGAAAAGCCTACTCCGCCAAATGGAAACAATGTTGTGCCTGGAATCAGGAAAAGGGCCAGAATCCTTGGTTAATAAATTTACCTCAGATTTTACAGTACCTAGCTAAGATGTTAAACAGTGGACTTTCCTTCTCCTCCATCAAAATCCACGCTTCAGCCATTTCTGCACAATACAACACAGATCCTCCTTTATTCTCACATCCACTCTTAAGACAGTTCCTCAGAGGGGCAAAGAATATAAAACCCCCAAGAAAACCACCAGTCCCTGCTTGGGACCTCAACTTCATATTGGAAAAGCTGACCCTTCCTCCCTTCGAGCCAGCTGCTTCTACAGAACTACAATACTTATCATGGAAAACAGCCTTCCTTCTGGCTATCACCTCAGCACGCAGGGTTTCGGAACTACAGGCCCTCATGGCTGTGCAACCTTTCATCATTTTCCATCAGGACAGAGTTTCCTTATGAACCAACCCTACCTTTATGCCAAAGGTAGTATCCAGTGTAGCCTTGAATCAGACTATCCACTTACCTACCTTTTACCCTAACCCACAAAACAAAGGGGAAAAACTACTGCATTCCTTGGACATTCACAGACAACTTCGTTATTACTTGGACAGGACAAAGCCATTCAGAAAATCTGAGCAACTCTTTGTGTCCTATGCTACAGGTGCTCAAGGAAAGGCTATCTCCAAACAGACAATCTCAAAATGGATAGCCCACTGCATACGCTTTTGTTACTCATTTCATGGTAAAGCTGTGCCTTCAAGCATCAGATCCCACTCCACAAGGGCCACAGCTACCTCTGCAGCTTTCCTCAGGGGGGTTCATACCAAGGACATTTTGGAAGCAGCCACTTGGAGCTCAGTGCACACTTTATCCAAACACTATCACCTTCCACTTTACTCTAAATCTAGAGCAGGATTTGCCACAGCTGTCTTGCAGGGCATCCTTGCTCCTCCTAGTTCCACTTAGTGCCTGCCACCCCTACTTAGCTTTGGGATTCTTCCCAACTGTAATGACTGCAGCTGTATGCACGATGAACATAGTGCAGTTTTGTACCTACCATAAATGTAGATGTTCGAGTGCTCATACAGCTGCAGTCCAGGTCCCCCCCCCTCCATCCCCTCTTAGGACAGGCCTTATGACAAACACCTTCTCATACAACCTAATTGGGGTATTCTTTTATGGAGTATTTTCTTGCAACTACTGTTTTTTGATTATTCTATATTGCATGATTACATAAGTTTATGTTTTGCCTTCCTACTGGGGGCACCTGACATCTGGGGCAAGAAAAACTGAAGAAGATGGCGTCGGCTGCCTCTTTTATACCCCTGCCGCACTGACGTCAGGGAAGAAGCGACGACAACCGACGCCGGACCTAGACTTTGGAATTCGGCCGACAGAGGACCCGCCTGACAGCAGGATAACCCATCTGTAATGACTGCAGCTGTATGAGCACTCGAACATCTACATTTATGGTAGGTACAAAACTGTACTTTCCTCGCTGTCTCTTCTGTGCCCTGTTTAACGCCCAAACGCTATCTTTGTCATTAAATTCTTTTGCTCTTGTTCTCCATATTCCGAAATGGCTTCGATAAGCCATCCAACTACCGATCTTCCAAAAAATGTAAGGATAAAGACAGAGAGACCACATAGGTCCAAAACTGCCAGTGACACTTCTGTTAAGCGTCTGCCGGTACTCAGGCCATTCGCAGCCCGATACCCGCTTCTACAGATTCGCTGGCCTGTACTGAGACCCGTTCTGAGTCCGGTATGCAGTGAGATGCTTCTTTGACTATGGAACCTGTGGATGTCTCTACCTTGGATGGGTCTGGAGCCGCTGTGCAGGCACCGGCTTCTGAGGGTGTATTCAGGCCTTCCAATGTTCATATTAAACTGACTACTTCGTTTCAAATTACCGAATTTCTCAGGCCCAGAGTTCACACTTCGCCTAGGAAACTGACTCAGGCCCCCATGCCACAGAAACAAATGCTTAGAATGGCTGAATACCTTATTACTTTAATTAGGGGAAGCTAGCCTTCCCCCTCTAAAAGGCAAAGAATTGATTGTCGTCCTGATTCTTCAGATCATGATTCCGATGACTCTGACCTCTCTGATTACCAGGATATACCTTTATCTACCTATGAGGATTCTGATGCAGAGGATTCCATTCCCTCTGCCTCCCCATCAAAGGATTTTTCTTCCGGTGAAACCCATGCCAGGACTACCCGCAGTCCAAAAAGAGATTCAGGTAATTTTTAAACTTGCCTCAGCACAGGCCTCTAGCTATCCCTTCTGTTCTGGAAATTGTAGATAATATCTTCATGGAATCCAGTCTTACCCCTAATTGTCAGCAGCTCCCAGAAAACCTGACAAGTACTACAGAGTACTTGACTCTTGCAAATTTCTATTTAAAAATTCTACTGCGGATCCAGAGACCATTTCCCAAGGACCTAAAGGCATTAAGGCTACCATAACCAAAAACCCTACCCCTTCGGACAGGGATTCTAGGGCTTTAGACAGGTGGAGGAAGAAGGTATACACCTCTGCTACTCTTGCCATCAGGGCTTTCAATTGACAGTTTCACATGTTAAAGTACCAACAACATATTATGGAACTAATTAAGCAAAAAATTATGTTGATTCCTGATTGTGCAGAACATAAAGATTTACAAGAGTTCGTGCATTCTGCAAACCAAGTTGGAAAACATACTTTGCAGTGTGGTTTTGATGCTTTAGAAGCAGCTTGCAGGGCTGCTGTCACTGGGTCTGTTCTTAGAAGGCATGCTTGGCTAAAGGAACAAATCTTGCCAGACCATGTCAAAGCAAAATTACTAGATGCTTCATTAAACCAGGAGCATTTCTTTGGCACTAAAGCAGAAGTTGTCCTTAAAAAGATGGAGGAAGAGCTAAATCTATGCAAACTGTTAAAGATTTCCTACAGGTACAGCCACCTAGATTCAGTAGGCATTGGTCTTCAAGAAACTGGTCCTTTCCAGACCTACTAAGTCCAAACCCAGGGGCAGCAGACCACCAAGACTACAGTCTCAGGGTATGCACAGATCTAAACAATGGAGTGCTCCCACCTCACAAACAGAGAGTAGTAAGCCACCATCCTATGGAAAAAGCTCACAATGATGTCCTTCATCCTTCCTAGCCTTGCCCAAGTACTTGCACCCTTAGGAGGAAAACTCACCCTGCATGCAAAAAAATGGGAGTACATTACTCAGGACAGATAACATTGTATCCCAGGGATACAGATTCTACTTCCACTCACGGCCAACCCCAAGCGGATTGCCAGATCTCCCCCCAAACCAGTGGGCAGAGGCCCAAAACCAATTACTTTCTTTTTTCAGTGTCAAGGCTTTTCAACCTGTCCCAACAGAGCAAAGGGGACAGGGTTTCTACTCCAGACTGTTTCTGATGCCCAGAAAAGAATACACTTGGCGCCCTTTCCTGGATCTATCTATTCTCAACTTCCTGGTGGTTCCAAAATTTAAAATGCTTACTCTCCAACAGCTGCTACCTATGCTAGCCGAGGACTCTTGGCTAGTCACCCTAGACTTTAAAGAAGCTTATCTGCACATCCCCATAAGAGTCTTGCAGGAAATATCTACGTTTCAGAGCAGGCTGTATGCATGATCAGTTCTCTGCACTTCCCTTTGGCTTATCTACTGCACCCAGGGTATTCACAAAATGCCTGGCTCCAGCCATTGCATACTGCAGGCAGAGAAAAATTCAAATTTACCCATACTTGGACAATTGCCTGATTCAGTCTGACAGTCAGGAATTGCTACTTCAGCACCTGACATTTGTAAAGAGACTTCTGACTTCTCTGGGGTATACCATAAACGAAAAGAAATCACATCTGGTACCCAGCCAAAAGATTGTATTCCTGGGAGCAAGCTTGAACACAACTTCCCAGGTGGCATTCCTCACTCCAGAAAAACAGATTTATTTGACAAACTACTTCAATCTACTGGCCACCCAACCCAGCTATCTGCAAGAAAAATACTGTAAGCCCTAGGGTTCATGGCCTCTTGCATTCTACTAATTCCATATGCAAGACTGCATATGAGGAAACTTCAATGGTACTTAAAAAGTCTCTCGTGTCAACATTCTCAGGACCTGGAAACAGTGATTCCTATCATTCCTTGCCTAAGGACAGAGTTCCTTTGGTGGGCAAAGGCCTGCTACCACATGAAGGGACTCCCTTTCACTCAACCCCCACCCGCCCAAACCCTGACAACAGATGCATCAGTCTATGCATGGGGGGCTCACATGGCAGGCAGATGCATTTGAGGCAAATGGAGCACAAAACAAATACATCTGCATATCAAAAAGAAATGTTAGCTGTACAGAATGCAATGACAGCCTTCAATTAACTTATCCTTCCAGGACAACTATTGATAAAAACAGACACCACAGTTATGTGGTACATAAACAAGCAGGGGGGGGACTCATTCCTACCCACTCTGCAAGTTAGCCATGGCTATGTGGAACACAGCCTTGAGCAATCAAGTGCACCTGCAAGCTCAATTCCTGCCAGGCAAACTAAATTTCCTGGCAGACTTAAGCAGAAGTCTAATGGACCCACACAAGTGGAAACTGGAACCTAAATCATTCAAGCTTCTGATCCACAGGTGGGAGGCACCAGAGGTGGACCTCTTTGCTTCCCCCCCAGAACCATCAATTGAGCAAATTTTGCACCAGAACTCCCCACAGCCAAGCATGGAAAGTGGATGCCCTGTCCTTTACATGGGAAAACCTCTCAATCTGTGCCTTTCCCCCTCTGCCCCTCTGCTCAAAAGTTCAACTAAAGATCAAACAGAACAAGCCGAGGCCAATTCTGATTGCACCAGAAAGGCCACGCCAGCACTGGTACCCACTTTTATGCAGTCTGACAGTAGTGCCACCCTGACACCTGCCTCAGACCCCTTCCCTGCTATCCCAGCAGGAGGGCCAGATTTTGCATCCTCAGCTGCAAACCCTGAAACTAGCAGCCTGGCTCATCCCCTGAATACATCACCAGCAACCCTCAGCAAACAGGTGCTGGATATCATCTGTGAGGCCAGGAGGCCTAGTACTAGGAAATCCTATTCGGAAAAAATACTGTTCTTGGAGCCAGTCTCATGGAAAGGACACAACCGTGCCCCAACTTACCTCAAATCCTAGATTATCTAACAGAATTGCTCCACAAAGGACTATCCTTCTCTTCAGTTAAGATTCATGCCTCTGACATCTCAGCTCATTAAAATACTGAACCACCCCTCTTCTCTCACCCTCTGGTCAAATAGTTCCTGAGAAGAGCCAAAAATTTAAGACCCCTCAGGAGAGCTCCCACTCCAGCCTGACACCTTAACTTTGTACTGTAGAAGCTCATGCTCCCCCCCCCCCCCTTTGAGCCTGCTGCTACAGCAGAGTTAAAATTCCTCTCTTGGAAAACAGCCTTACTTCTAGCTATCACTTCAGGAAGAAGAGTGTCTTGAGTTGCAGGCCCTTATGGTTGCAGAACCCTTCATCATCTTCCATGAGGACAGGGTTTCCCTCCGGACTAACCCATCATTTATGCCCAAGGTGGTATCTACTGTGGCTTTAAACCAATCTATCCATTTACCAACATTTTTCCCTAATCCTCAGAATAAAGGAGAAAGGATCCTGCACTCCTTGGATGTGCACAGGCAGCTTATGTTCTACCTTGACAGGACTAAACCTTTCAGGAAATCTGACCAGCTGCTAGTCAGCTTTGCTACAGGGGCGGAGGGCAAGGCCATTTTCAAAGCAAACAATCTCTAAATGTATAGAACACTGCATCCATTTCTGCTACAAACACCATGGAAAACCTACCTCATAGGGGATCAGAACCCATTCCACTAGGGCTACCTCAACCTCTACAGTATTTCTCAGGGGAGTCCCCACCAGGGATATCCTGGAAGCTGCAACCTGGAGTTCTGTACACATCTTCACCAAGCATTACCACTTGCTTATTTTTTCTAAATCCAGAGCTAGATTTGCTACAGCAGTCTTACAAGGCCTGCTAGCCAGCCCTAATACTTCTTGACTGCCTCCACCCTTAATCAGCTTTGGGAATCTACCAGAGTGTGATGACTGCAACAGTGAAACACGAGGGACATAGTACAGTTGTGTACACTTACCATAAATGTAGATGTTCGAGTGTATTCACTGTTGCAGTCCTTGTTACCCTCCCTCCAGCCCTCTGACTAGAATACTTTATACCTATCCTCTTTTCATAGGTTCATAGATTAGTACTAAGCTAACAGCCCTTGCAAGCCATTTTAAGCCTAGCCAATTACCCCTTGTGAGACTCGAACCCTGCTCCTTGTGTTTGCAAGGCAAACACCTTAACCATTAGGCCACCCTCCCAACTTTTTTGGCCATATTTTATGGCAATGGTATTTACTTTTTACTGGAGGTCTTCCGCACCATGTAAGTGCTTCCTATTTTGGGGGCTGTTGACATCTGGGGCAAGAAAAGATCATGTAATGGTGTCTGCTGCATGTTTTATACCCCCTGACGACCTGGAAGAAGCGACAGCATCCGACGCAGAAATCCCAAAACTCTGGTATTCGGGCCGACTGAGGGCTCCCTGCAGGCAGATAACCCAAGTGTGATGACTGCAACGGTGAATACACTCGAGCATCTACATTTATGGTAAGGGTACACAACTGTACTTTCCCCTCTCTTCAACTTTGGTTGCCCCCAATGTCAGAAAAGCCTTTGGGGTTCAAGAGGTGGTGATCTTCGTGTTTCACTGTTGCAGTCATTACATTTGGGTTATCTGCTTGCTGGTAGCCCTCTGTCTGCCTGATTAACAAAGTCTTGGGTCTTGCGTCAGTTGCTGTCCCTTCTTCCATGACACATCAGGTGTATAAAACATGCAGCCGATGCCATTACATCAGTCCTTCTTGCCGTGCGGTAGCAGAAGCAGTTCGCAAGTGCCGGTCGGCCGACTACTGAAATTTCCATTTTCAAGTTTCAGAACCGAAGTCTTCAACTAAAGCTAAGCACCCCGTTGGGGAAACTTTTTCTTGCTCCTTACCAATGTCAGTAAAAGTTAATAATTGCATTACTTGTAGAAAGCAAATACCTCATAAAGATTTTCATTCATACTGTATTCCTTGCCTAGGCCCTGACCATGATGTACCTTGCTGTCGGTTTTGTGCTTTATTTAATCAGCGCACTATCCATTGTCTGTATATTTTCGCTTCTAAATATTTCGGTTCTCTGTTTAATTACCCAAAAATGTTGTCAGCTAGCCATCCGACTACCGGGATCCTGAAAAAATGCAAAGATAAAGACAGGGACAGGCTGTCGAGGTCCAAAACTGCAGATGACGCTTCTCCTAAGCCAGTCGCCAGTTCGCCGGTACTCAGTGAGGCACTTTCGCAGCCCCTGATACCCGCTACTTCTGATTCGCAGGCATCTACTGAGAATCAGGCATCTACTGAGACCTATTCGGAGTCCAGTATGCCACGAGATGCTTCAACTGTGGAACCCGAGGATGTCTCTACCTTGGACGGGTCTGGAGCCGCTATGCAGGCACCGGCTTCAGAGGGTGTTTTCAGGCCTAAGGATTTGTATATTAAACCGACGCCTCCTTCATTACTTAGGCCTAAATCTCGATCCATGTGTAAAAAACTGACACCCAGGCCACATCCTCAGGCCTCTATGCCTAAAAAACAAATGATAAGAATGGCTAAAGATCTAATAACTCTAATCAGGGGTAGCCAACCCCCCCCCCCCCTTCTAAGAGACCTAGGATGAAGTTTATTATGAATCTTCTGATCAGGATTCTGTTTTTTCTGATTCTTCTGATGATCTGGATTTGCCCTAACCTACATGATGTCCTTCATGGATGCATCTGCAGTCATAACAACTGGGTTGTCCTGTCGTCAGGCAGCCCTGCAGTCGGCCAGATTCCAAAGTCCGGGTCCGGCTTCGGCTGATGTCGCACTCCACCCGACGTCATCTCTGTTGGTCTTCGGGTATAAAAGCATCAGCCGACGCCATTTTCCCCAGTCTTTCTTGCCGCGTGGCTCCCGAAGCAGAAGCTGTTCGCAAGTGCCGGTCGGTCGGATCCAGAGATTACTTCTACCGAATACTACTTCGAAGACTTCTAAAGCTAAGTACCCCGTTGGGGACTCTTTCTTGCCTCAGCCGATGTCAGAAAAAGTTAACAATTGTTTAACCTGTGGGAAACAAATACCTCATAAAGATTTCCACTCTTACTGTCTGCCTTGTTTAGGCCCAGCCCATGACGTAGCAGCCTGTTCGCCTGTGCTTCTTTCAACCGACGACGCTTAGGCGTCGGTCGGAGTTTGCAGAACAGTTTTTCGGTTCTGATTTTGCGTACATTATGCCGCCGGATCCTCCGACTACCCAATCTACCAAAAGCGCAAAGATAAAGACCGACACTCGCGGTCCGCGGTTTCGGCCGAAACCATGGTTAAGCAAACATGAGTGTCTCGGTTTCGCGAAACCGAGAAAACTGATCAAAGTACAGCTGAACCTATTCCTACAACTGAGGCCCCTGCTACAACTCTTGAATCGACCTCAGAAATTTTACCCACTACGGTGGTTGACTTATCAGACACCATCCCCTTGGATGTCTCTACCCCAGCACGTGGTGCTGCTAGGCCTCCAGCAGCCATGTCCATTAAGGCCTTCGCCAGGGCTAAAGCAGCCAAGACTACTAAAACAGTGCCTGTTAAAACCCCCACATCCAGGCCCTCTTCTAGTTCTCAAATGCTTACTTTGGCAGAAGATTTAATTTCTTTAATTAGAGGATCTCAATCTCACCCAGACAGGGCCTCTCAGCCCCCAGAGAAGAGACCTAGGGCAGAGCCCCCTGAGCCAGTGTCTTCTGATGATTCTGCTGATGAATCAGACATAACTGACCAGCCAGAGGCTCCCTTCTCCAATTTTGAAGATTCTGATGCTGAAGAATCCATTCCAGCTGCTTCCCACCAGAAGAATTCTCCTTTGGGGAAACCTTGCATGCCATGCGAGAACAGTTCCAATGGCAGCAACAGGATTTTTCAGACTCCAGAAAAGACTTAGGACCTTTCTGCACCTCCCACAGCACAGGCCCTTAGCTATACCTCCTGTTCTCTCTGTGGTGGATGATGCTTTCAATGATGTTTGCTCCGCTCCAGATTCTTTACCCCAGCCCCTGCCAAACCAGACAGATTTTACAGGGTGCCAGATACTCATCACCACCTTTACAAGGCCCCACTTGCAGACCCAGAAACTATATCCCAGGGTCCCAAGGCAGTAGCCACGACCACAGCTAAAACCCTATTCCTTCTGAAAGGGAAGCAAGGTCATTAGACAGATGGGGTAAAAGGTCTACACTTCAGCTACTCTCTCAGCTAGAGCTTTAAACTGTCAGTTTCACATGATACAATACCAAGAGTTTATGCTTGATCAGTTAACTAAAAAACTAACCACTGATGAATCTCTTGATAAGAAATATGTATTAGAGATTGTAAATAACATACAACAGGTTAGCAACCATTCCTTAAAATGTGGCTATGATGCACTGGAGGCTTCATTTAGATCAGCCATGACAGGCACAGTGATAAGAAGGCATGCATGGCTAAAGGAACAATCTTTACCGGATCATGTTAAAGCTAAGTTGCTAGATGCTCCTATGGACAAGACAAGTTTGTTTGGTACACCTGCCCAGCAGGTTATGAAGAAAATGGAAGAAAAGGCAAAATCTGTTCAAACTGTTAAAGATTTCTTGCAGGTTCAACCCCCAAGGTTTAGGAACTGGCCTGCCAAAAATTGGTCCTTTCCTGACTCCACAAAATTTCAAAGGGGCAGGAATAGACGTTCCAGAGGCAGAAACCAATCCAGAGGAGGTGCCTACAGAGGACGACAGTGGCAAGGTAACAACAGAGGCACAGACACAGCCACTGCCACTACATCAGCACAACCACAGTGACTTAACCCTAAATCCGCCTACCAGGGAACAAATAGCAGCTCCTCTAGGCGGAAAGTTAACCTTATTTTCAAAGAACTGGCACTACATAACAAAAGACAAGTGGATTTTACAAACCATAGATCAAGGTTACCGGTTTCACTTCCACACTTTACCAGTCAAAAGAGGAATGCCAAATGTACCTCCAAATCAAAAAACAGAGGCTCTACGCCAGATAATGGAGTTAGCAAACATGAGAGCTGTGGAAAGAGTGCCAACAGCAGAGCAAGGAAAGGGGTTCTATTCCAGACCATTCCTAGTTCCAAGAAAGGAAAAAAGTTGGAGACCAATTCTCGACCTGTCCACCTTAAATACATGCATCATTGTCCCAAAATTCAAAATGCTGACCCTACAGCAACTTCTTCCCATGCTGGGCAAGGAGTCTTGGCTGGTAACTCTAGATCTCAAGGAGGCATACCTGCACGTCCCCATTCGACCAATCTGCAGAAGATACCTCAGATTTCTTGCAGGATCAGAGCATTATCAATTCTCAGCATTGCCCTTTGGCTTATCTACTGCGCCCAGAGTATTCACAAAATGCCTGGCATCAGTAATCGCCCATTGCAGACTACAGGGAATTCAAATTTACCCATACCTGGACGACTGCCTGCTACAAGGGGACAACAAAAGCAAGCTGACAACAGATTTACAAAGGGTCATTTACTTGCTACAAGCACTGGGATACACAGTCAATTTACAAAAGTCAAGGCTGATACCATCCCAAACAAGGACATTCTTGGGCGCGGAATTGGACACAGTAAAACAAATGGCATTCCTGACTACAGAAAACAAAAAGAACTTCCTCTTTACTTCTTGGCACTAACAAAACTGAACAAGTTAACAGCAAGAAAAGTTCTGCAGGCCTTGGGCTTCATGGCATCATGCATAATCTTGGTTCCATTTGCCAGACTACATATGAGGAAACTACAGTGGTACCTAAAGAATTTATGGTCCCAGCACAGACACAGTCTAGAAACAGAAATCCCACTAATTCCATGCTTAAAACAGGAGTTCCTATGGTGGGCTCAGGCATGCCAGTCAAACCCAGGCCTACCCTTTCGCAGATGTCAAGCAAGCCAGACCATCACAACAGACGCTTCAGACCTAGGATGGGTGGCCCACATGCTGGACAAATGCGTGCAAGGATTGTGGACACAGGATCAACTTCACCTGCACATCAATCTAAAAGAAATGCTGGCAGTAAAACTGGCAATCCAAAAGTTCAAACCATTTCTCAGAGGGCCAGTTGATGATAAGGACAGACAACACCACAGTCATGTGGTACATCAACAAACAGGGAGGCACTCATTCATACCCCCTATGCAGAATGACCTTGGAGCTGTGGACCCTGGCACTCAGCTACAACATCCAGTTACAGGCAATATTTGTACCGGGAAAGACAATACTCTAGCAGACATATTAAGCAGAACCACTTGGATGCCCACGAATGGAAGCTGCACCCGGACATCTTCAAGACCATCTCAAAGAAATGGGGAATGCCACAGATAGACCTATTCGCATCACCTCTCAATCACCAGCTCAAAAAATTCTGCACAAGGATATTCCACCCACTAGCATGGAAAGTGGACTCGCTCTCCTTCAACTGGAAAGGCCTAACAGCATATGCATTCCCACCTCTTCCTTTGATACACAAGGTACTACTAAAAATCAAGGAAGAACGTCCAAGGATAATCCTGATAGCTCCAAACTGGCCAAGACAACACTGGTACCCACTACTGAGGAGCATGTCTCGGAACAATATGTGGCCAATACCCCTGATGCCTTTGATGTTAACTCAGAACAACTACAGCATCATACATCCAAACCTAAAACGTTGCAACTGACTGCATGGAACATCACATAGCAGCAGCTAATCCAGAACTTTCCCAAAGAGTTAAAGACATTATTCTTGAAGCACGCAGACCTTCAACAAGAAGGAACTATGCTGGAAAATGGAAAAGGTTTGTCATTTGGAGTACGGAAAGAGGAAAAGATGTGTCAAACATAGATATGCCTAACATTCTGGAGTATCTGGCCGAACTTCTTCATTCAGGCCTGTCCTACTCCTCCATCAAGATACATGCATCAGCTATTTCAGCAGAATACAGTTTTGATCCACCTGTTTTTCAAGACCCTTTGCTCAGGCAGTTCCTCAGAGGAATCAAGAATGTAAAACCTCCAAGGAAACCACCATTACCAGCTTGGGATTTAAACTTTGTGCTAGAAAAGTTGACACTATCACCCTTTGAACCAGCAGCAACAGCAGACCTACAACACCTGTCATGGAAAACTGCTTTCCTACTGGCAATTACTTCAGCAAGGAGGGTTTCAGAACTACAGGCCTTAATGGCAGTGCAACCCTTCCTAATCTTCCACCAAGATAGAGTGTCCATGAGGACTAATCCTACATTTATGCCCAAGGTGGTATCCAGAGTGTCTTTAAACCAGGCAATCCACCTACCTACCTTCTTTCCCAACCCACAAAACAGAGGGAAAGAATACTGCATACCTTGGATGTACATAGACAGCTACGCTACTACTTGGACAGAACAAAAATAGCAGAAAGACTGACCAACTTTTTGTAGCCTATGCAACAGGAAGGGAAGGAAAAGCTATTTCCAAACAGACAATCTCCAAATGGATAGGAAATTGCATACGATACTGTTACTCCTTCCATGGAAAACCAATTCCACAGAACATAAGACCTCATTCTACAAGGGCAACAGCCACTACCACAGCCTTCTTACGAGGAGTGGCAACCAAAGACATTATTGAGGCGGCTACTTGGACCTCCGTGCATACATTTGCCAAGCATTATAATTTGCCTCTATATTCCAGATCCCGAGCAGGGTTTGCCACTGCTGTACTGCAAGGGATCCTAAACACACCATAATCTACTTTTATCCTCCTCCCTAGTTGGCTATGGTATTCTACCCAGTTGTTATGACTGCAGATGCATCCATGAAGGACATAGTACAGTTTTGTACCTACCATAAATGTAGATGTCCGAACTGGATAGCATCTGCAGTCAGGATTACCCTCCCTCCTTCCCCTCTGTGGTACTCCTAGGGTGTTTACCCTCCTAATAGCTAGCTGTTGGGGAGTCTTTATGGTGTATTTGTTTGTATATATGTACATACATGCTTATTGTTGTGTTTACCTCTATCTATTTGGAAACATTGGCATCTATCCAAATTTTAGCCTGCAAGAGGGCTACTGGCATCTGGGGCAAGAAACACTGAGGAAAATGGCGTCGGCTGATGCTTTTATACCCGAAGACCAACAGAGATGACGTCGGGTGGAGTGCGACATCAGCCGAAGCCGGACCCGGACTTTGGAATCCGGCCGACTGCAGGGCTGCCTGACGACAGGACAACCCAGTTGTTATGACTGCAGATGCTATCCAGTTCGGACATCTACATTTATGGTAGGTACAAAACTGTACTTTCTTCGTGTTTCACTGTTGCAGTCATTACATTTGGATAATCTGCTGGCAGGTTGCCCTCAGTCGGCCTGAATAACAAAGTCTTTGGTCCTGCATCGGTTGCTGTCCCTTCTTCCATGATGTCAGGTCGTCAGGGGTATAAAACATGCAGCCGATGCCATTTTACCCAGTCTTTCTTGCCGCACGGTGCCCAAAGCAGAAGCAGTTCGCAAGTGCTGGTTGGCCGACTCCTGAAATTTTCGTTTTCGATTTTCAGAACCGAAGTCTTCAACCTAAAGCCAAGTACCCCGTTGGGGAAACTTTTTCTTGCTCCTTACCGATGTCAGTAAAAGTTAATAATTGTATTACTTATGGGAAGCAAATACCTCATAAGGATTTTCATTTGTACTGTATTCCTTGCCTAGGCCCTGACCACAACGTGCCTTGCTGTCAGTTTTGTGCTAAATTTAACCAACGCACTATTAAGCGTCTGTATATTTTTGCTTCTAAATATTTTGGCTCAAGATTTAACTATCCAGAAATGTCATTGGTTAGCAATCCAACTACCGCAATTCACAAAAAACGCAAAGAAAAAGACTGAGACAGATCGTCGTGGTCCAAAACGGATGACAAAGCTTCTCCTAAGCCAGTCGCCGGTTCACTAGTACTCAGTGAGGTGCTTTCGCAGCCCCTGATGCCCACTACTTTTGATTCGCAGGCCTCTACCGAGACCCATTTGGAGTCTGGTATGCCACGAGGCACTTCAAGTATTGAACCCACGATGTCTTTCCCGTAGTTGGGTCCTGAGCCACTGAGCAGGCACTGACTTCTAGGGCGTTTTCAGGCCTAAGGATTTGTATATTAAATCGACTCCATCATCAAAAACAAGGCCAAAACCAACTTCTATGTCTAAAAAACCGATGCATGAGCCACATGTTCAGGCCCCTATGCCTAAAAAACAAATGATCAGAATGGCTGAGGATTTAATTACCTTGATCAGGGGTTCCCAACCCCCCTCCTGCTAAGAGGCCTAGGCAAGGCACTGATTATGAATCTTCAGATCGGGTTTCCATTTCTTCTGATTCCTCTTCTGATCAGGAATTTTCTATTTCCCCCTTATGAGGACTCTGATGTAGAATAATCCATCCCTTCTGCTTCTCCTCCTGAGGATTTTTCTTTTGGAGAAACTTTGCATATCTTAAGGGAACATTTTCATTGGGAGAGTCAGGATTTTTCAGAATCCAAAAAGAGGCTTAGGGATTTCCTTCTTCTTCCTCAGCATAGGCCTTTGGCTATACCTCCTGTTTTAAACATTGTTGATGTTTTCTCAGAATCCTGCATGGCTCCTGATTCCCTGCCTCCAGCTCCTAGTAAGCCAGACAGATATTACAGGGTTCCTGACTCCCACAAGTTTCTTTTTAAAAACCCTACTGCTGATCCTGAAACAATTTCTCAGGGTCCCAAGGGTGTTAAGGCTTCTACTGCTAAAAATCCTACTCCTTCTGATAGAGATTGCAGGGTGCTGGATAGATGGGGTAAGAAGGTTTACACATCTGCAACCCTGGCAATCAGGGCTTTAAACTGTCAATTTCATATGCTTAAATAGCAGCAGCATGTCATGGGCTTACTGAAACAGAAAATGATGTTGATTTCTGACTGTGTGGAAAATAGAGTTACAGGATTTATTGCATTCAGCTGAACATGTTGGAAAGCATACTTTGCAATGTGGTTTTGATTCCTTGGAGGCCTCTTGCAGAGCCACCGTAACTGGATCTGTGATAAGAAGGCATGCTTGGCTCAAGGAGCAAAATCTGCCTGATCATGTTAAAGCAAAATTGTTGGATGCTCCTTTACAACAGGACAGTCTATTTGGTAATAAGGCAGACGTTTTGAAAAAGACTGAAGACAAAGCTAAATCTATGCAAACTGTAAAAGATTTCCTACAAGTGCAGCCATCCAGGTTCAGTAGGCACTGGCCTACTAAGAATTGGACCTTTCCAGTACCCAACAGAGCCACTCAGGTCAAACCCAGACACTCCAAAGGCTCCAGGTTTCAGTCACAAGGAACTTACAGAACAAAACAATGGGGTGCTTCCACCTCCAAATCTGGAAGTAGCAAGTCCCCCCCCCCCAATGGTAAACGGTCTCAATGACTTTCCTCTGCCATTTCCAAGCACTTATCTTTTGGCTGCCCCTTTGGGGGGGAAACTAGCACTTCATGTTCAAAAT
The DNA here is from genome assembly GCF_019279795.1 of Protopterus annectens. Taxonomy (NCBI): domain Eukaryota; kingdom Metazoa; phylum Chordata; order Ceratodontiformes; family Protopteridae; genus Protopterus; species Protopterus annectens. The sequence goes on from NC_056732.1 coordinate 826,634,106, forward strand.
TGGCATCAAATTACCCAGGATAAGTGGGTCTTAGTATCCCAGGGATACAGATTTCATTTCCACACGTTGCCAATTCCAAATGGATGGCCAGATCTGCCTCCAAATCAGTGGGCAGAGGCCTAGAAACAAGTTATGTCCCTCATGGATATGGGGGCTATTCAACCAGTACCAGAAAAGGAAAAAGGACAAGGTTTTTATTCAAGACTTTTCCTGGTACCCAGAAAAGACAAATCATGGCGTCCAATTCTGGACTTATCCATTCTAAATACTTTCCTGGACATTCCAAAATTCAAGATGCTGACTCTACAACAGCTACTGCCTATGCTGGGCAAGGATGCCTGGTTGGTAACTCTAGACTTAAAAGAGGCTTACCTGCATATCCCAATCAGGGAATCTTGCAGAAGATACCTCCACTTCAAAACAGGCTATTTGCATTACCAGTTCTCTGCACTGCCCTTTGGCTTATCTACTGCGCCCAGGGTCTTCACAAAGTGCCTGGCACCAGTAATTGCATTTTGCAAAGAAACATTCAAATTTATCCTTATCTGGACGATTGTCTAATTCAGGCAGAAAACAAGGACACTCTTCTACAACATCTGGTGTTTGTAAAAAGGCTTCTAACATGCCTAGGGTACACCATAAACGAAAAGAAATCACAACTGGTACCCTCTCAAATAACATTCCTGGGTGCAAGCTTGAATACAACTGCCCAGATGGCTTACCTCACGCCAGACAAATTCAATTGATGACATACTTCAAACAAGTGGCCACAAAAACCCAGCTATCTGCAAGGCAAATTCTGCAGGCCTTGGGGTTCATGGCTTCCTGCATTCTACTAATTCCATATGCAAGACTGCATATGAGGAAACTTCAATGGTACCTAAAAAGCTTATGTAGTCAACATTGTCACAGCCTGGAAACAATGATTCCTATCATTCCTTGCCTGCAACAGGAGTTCCTATGGTGGGCAGAGGCCTGTCACCAAAACAAGAGACTGTCATTCATTCCACCCCCTTGCCACCCAAACCCTGACTACAGATGCATCAGATTATGCTAGGAGGGCCCATCTGGCAGAGAGATGCATTCAGGGCGAATGGAGCCCATATCAAATGCACCTACATATCAACCAGAAAGAAATGCTAGTTGTACAGAATGCTCTGACAGCCTTCAAGGACTTTCTTCATCCAGGACAACTACTGATAAAGACGGACAACACCACAGTTATGTGGTACATAAACAAGCAGGGGGGTACCCGCTCCTGCCCCCTTTGCAGACTAGCCATGACTTTGTAGAACACAGCCTTGACTTACCTAATACATCTGCAAGCTCAATTCCTGCCAGGAAAGCAAAATACTCTTGACAGACGAACTAAGCAGAAATCTTATGGACCCACACGAATGGAAACTGGATCCACAAATCTTCATCATGTTGACACGAAGATGGGGGAGCCCAAACATAGATCTTTTTGCCTCTCCCCAAAACTATGACTTGGACAAATTCTGCACAAGAATTCATCACAAAAAAGCTTGGAAAGTGGATGCTCTATCCTTCAGCTGGAAATACCCATCAGTCTATGCCTTTTCCCCCTCTGCCTCTGCTCTCCAAGATTTTACTAAAAGTCAGACAGGAAAAACCGAAAATGATTCCGATTGCTCCAGACTGGCCTCGCCAACACTGGTACCCGCTTCTACGCAACATGTCACATCTTCCTCTGTGGTACCTGCCTCAGACACCTTACCTACTGTCTCAGCAAACCTATCAAATTCTGCACACTCAGCTCCAAATTCTGAATCTTGCCGCATGGCTAATCAACTAATTTCACCAGTCACATCTGTCAGTAACCCTGTGATGGATGTAATTTTGGAGGCTAGAATGCCTAGTACTGGAAACTCTTATGCTGATAAATGGAAAAGATTCTGTGCCTGGAACCAAGCACAAGGAATAAACACAGCAATGCCCAATATTCCTCAGATTCTGCAATATTTAACTGAGATGCTTCACAAGGGCCTATCTTTTTCTTCTATAAAAATCCATGCCTCTGCCATTTCTGCTCCTTACAACACAGAGCCTCCTCTCTTTTCTCATCCCCTGCTAAAGCAGTACCTCAGAGGGGCCAAAAATTTGAGACCCCCCAGGAGAGCACCAACTCCTGCATGGGACCTCAATTTTGTGCTGGAAAAACTCACCCTACTTCCTTTTGCACCAGCTGCTACTGCAGACATAAAATTTCTCTCTTGGAAGACAGCTTTTCTTTTAGCAGTCACTTCAGCTAGAAGGATTTCAGAACTACAGGCTATCATGGCAGTGGAGCCTTTCATTATCTTTTATCCTGACAGGGTGGCCCTCAGGACCAATCCATCCTTTATGCCTAAGGTGGTATCCAGTGTGGCTCTTAATCAGACCATTCATCTGCCAACTTTTTTCCCAAATCCTCAGAACAAGGGGGAGCGGATTCTGCATTCATTGGATGTACACAGACAACTACGATTCTACTTAAACAGGACAACGTTTCTTAGAAAATCTGAGCAACTACTGGTGGAGTTTGCTGCAGGGGCAGAGGGAAAGGCTGTTTCAAAGCAGACTGTTTCAAAATGGATAAGCCATTGTATTTCTTTCTGCTACATGCACCATGGTAAACCTGTCCCCAAGGGGATCAGAGCCCATTCCACCAGGGCTGCATCTACTTCTGCAACTTTTCTCAGAGAGGTACCTACCAGAGACATTCTAGAAGCTGCTACTTGGAGCTCAGTTCATACATTCACCAAACATTAGCATTTACCTCTCTTTTCTAAATCCAGAGCAGGCTTTGCCACTGCTGTCCTGCAGGGCCTTATAACTGCTCCTAATGCTGTATAATTTCATCCTCCCAACCATAGCTTTGGGATTCTATCCAAATGTAATGACTGCAACAGGGAAACAAGAAGAACATAGTACAGTTGTGTACACTTACTGTAAATGTAGATGTTCGAGTGTATTCACTGTTGCAGTCCTGGTTACCCACCCACCAGCCCCCTATTTCTCTCTTATTGTACCTCTTCTTTCCTTTACTATGCCCAAAAGCCTTTTTGGTGTATTTGCTTTTAGTTGAAAGTATATTTTTTGTGTTCTAAATTACATGCATATATATATATATATATATATATCTATATTTTTTTTTTTTTTTGCTCCCCATTTAGGGGGCACCTGACATCTGGGGCAAGAAAAACTGATAAATGGCATCGGCTGCATGTTTTATACCCCTGACGACCTGACGTCAAGGAAGAGACAGCCACCGACGCAGGACCCAAGACTTTGTTATTCAGGCCGACTGAGGGTAACCTGCCAGCAGATTACCCAAATGTAATGACTATAACAGTGAATACACTCGAACATCTACATTTTTAGTAAGTATACACAACTGTACTTTATGAAGATTCTGATGCAGAGGACTCTATTCCCTCTGCTTCCCCTCCTGAGGATTTTTCTTTTGGGGAAACCTTACATACTCTAAGGGAGAATTTCCATTGGGAAAGCCAGGATTTTTCTGATTCAGAAAAAAGGCTTGGGGATTTCCTTCTCCTACCTCAACATAGGCCTTTAGCTATTCCTCCTGTACTAGACATTGTTGATGCTTTTTCGGAATCTAGTTTGGCCCCTGATTCCCTGCCTCCTGCTCCCAGAAAACCTGACAAATACTACAAGGTCCCTGATGTCCCACAAGTTCCTTTTCAAAAATCCTATTGCAGATCTGGAGACTATTTCACAGAGGCCCAAGGGCATTAAGGCTTCTACTGCTAAAAATCCTACCCCATCTGATAGAGACTCCAGGGCGCTGGATAGATGGGGTCAGAAGTTTTACACTTCTGCAACCTTGGCCATTAGGGCTTTAAACTGCCAGTTTCATATATTAAAATATCAGCAACATGTTATTGGACTGCTTAAACAGAAAATGATGTTGATTCCTGACTGTGTGGAAAATAAAGAATTACAGGATTTAATGCATTCTGCCAAACAAGTTGGAAAACATACTTTGTAATGTGGTTTTGATTCATTAGAAGCCTCTTGCAGGGCTGCTGTTACTGGATCTGTGCTCAGAAGGCATGCTTGGCTTAAGGAGCAATCTTTGCCTGATCATGTTAAAGCTAAATTGTTGGATGCTCATTTAAATCAGGACCACCTCTTTGGCAACAAGGCTGAGGAAGTTCTTAAAAAGATGGAAGATAAAGCTAAAGCTATGCAAACTGTTAAAGATTTTTTTACATGTTCAGCCTCCTAGATTTAGTAGGCACTGGCCCTCTTAAGAATTGGTCCTTTCCAGCCCCTTCCAGGTCTTTTCAAGCCAAACCCAGACACAGCAAAAACCCCAGGTTTCTGTCCCAGGGGACTCTCAGAACTAAGCAGTGGGGGGGCCTCCACTTCCAAGTCTGGGAATAATAAGACTCCCCCCTATGGTAAACTGTCTCAATGTCTTCCTTTTAAAATTTCCAAGCACTTATCAACTGACTGCCCCTTTGGAGGGAAAGATTGCTCTTCATGCAAAGAATTGGGAACTCATTACCCAAGACAAATGAGTTTTAAATAGTGTCCCAGGGATACAGATTTCACTTCCACACAATGTTCTTCATGTTTCACTGTTGCAGTCATTACATTTGGGTAATATGCTGGCAGATTGCCCTCAGTCGGCCTGATTAACAAAGTTTTGTGTCCCGCGTCGGTTGCTGTCCCTTCTTTCATGACATCAGGTCGTCAGTGGTATAAAACATGCAGCCGATGCCATTACATCAGTCTTTCTTGCCGCGCGGTGCCCGAAGCCGAAGTGGTTCGCAAGTGCCAGTCGGCCGACTCCTGAAATTTTCGTTTTCGAGTTTCAGATCTGAAGTCATCAACTAAATAGCTAAGTACCCTGTTGGGGAAACCTTTTCTTGCTCCTTACCGATGTCAGTAAAAGTTAATAATTGCATTACTTGTGGGAAGCAAATACCTCATAAGGATTTTCATTTGTACTGTATTCCTTGCCTAGGCCCTGACCACAACGTACCTTGCTGTCAGTTTTGTGCTTTATTTAATCAACGCACTATCAAACGTCGGTCCATTTTTGCTTCTAAATATTTTGGCTCATGCTTTAATTATCCAGAAATGTCATCGGTTTGCAATCCGACTACCGGAATACCTAAATAACACAAAGAAAAAGACAGAGACAGGCCGTTGAGGTCCAAAACTGCTGATGACGCTTCTCCTAAGCCAGTCGCCAGTTTGCCGGTACTCAGTGAGGCGCTTTCGCAGCTCATGATAGCCGCTACTTCTGATTCGCAGGCCTCTACTGAGACCCATTCAGAGTCCGGTATGCCATGAGATGCTTCATTATGGAACCCACGGATGTCTCTACCTTGGATGGGTCCTGAGCCGCTGTGCAGGCACCGGCTTCTGAGGGTGTTTTCAGGCCTACATATTTGTATATTAGACCAACGCCATCTTCAAAACTAAGGCCAAAATCTCGACCTATGCCTAAAAAAAATTACGCCTGGCCCACATGTGCAGGCCCCTATTCCTAAAAAAACAAATGATCAAAATGGCTGAAGATCAGGGGTAGCCATCCACCCCCTTCTAAGTGGCCTAGGCAAGACATTGATTATGAATATTCTGAACAGGAATCTATTTCTTCTGACTCTTCTAATGAACAGGAATTGTGTGTACCTACTTATGAGGAGACTGATGCAGAAGATTCCATTCCTTCTGTTTCTCCCCCTGAGGATTTTTCTTTTGGGGAAACTTTACATATCTTAAGGGAACATTTCCACTGGGAAAGTCAGGATTTCTCTGAATCTAAAAAGAGACTTAGGGATTTTCTTCTTCTCCCTCAGCATAGGCCTTTGGCTATACCTCCTGTTCTAGACATTGTTGATGACGTTTTTTTCAGAATCTAGTATGGCTCCTGATTCTCTGCCTCTGGCTCCTTGTAAGCCAGATAGATACCACAGGGTTCCTGACTCCCACAAATTCCTTTGCAAAAATCCTGTTGCAGATCCTGAAACCATTTCACAGGGTCCCAAGGGCATTAAAGCTTCTACTGCTAAAAATCCTACCCTTTCTGATAGAGATTCCAGGGCGCTGGATAGATGGGGTAAGAAGGTTTACATTTCTGCAACCTTGGCAATCAGGGCTTTAAACTGTCAATTTCATATGCTAAAATATCAACAGCATATCATGGGACTGCTTAAACAGAAGATTATGTTAATTTCTGATTGTGTGGAAAACAAAGATTTACACGATTTATTGCATTCAGCTGAACAAGTAGGAAAACGTACTTTGCAATGTGGTTTTGATTCTTTGGAGGCCTCTTGCAGGGCTGCTGTAACTGGGTCAGTGCTAAGAAGGCATGCTTGGCTCAAAGAGCAAAATCTGCCTGATCATGTTAAAGCAAAATTGTTGGATGCTCCTTTACAACAGGTAATAAGGCTGAAGAAGTTTTAAAAAAGATGGAAGATAAAGCTAAATCTATGCAAACTGAAAGATTTCTTACAAGTGCAACCTCCAAGATTTAGTAGGCACTGGCCTACTAAGAACTGGTCCTTTCCAGTTCCTTCGAGAGCCACTCAAGTCAAACCCAGACAGTCTAAAGGCTCCAGGTTTCAGTCACAAGGGACTTTCAGAACAAATCAGTGGGGTGCCTCCTCTTTCAAATCTGGAAACAACAAGACACCTCCCTATGGTAAGCAGTCTCAACGACTTCCCTTTACACTTACCAAGCACTTACCTTTTAGCCGCTCCTTTGGGGGGAAAACTAGCTCTTCATGCAAGAAACTGGCAACTTGTAACCCAGGACAAATGGGTTTTAAATATAGTATCCCAGGGATACAGATTTCATTTCCACACGTTGCCAATTCCAAACAGATGGCCAGACCTGCCCCCAAATCAGTGGGCAGAGGCCCAGAAACAAGTACTTTCTCTCATGAGCATGGGGGCTATTCAACCAGTACCAGAAGAGGAAAAGGGACAAGGTTTCTATTCAAGACTTTTCCTGGTACCCAAAAAAGACAGATCATGGCGTACTTATCTACTCTAAACACCTTTCTGGACATTCCAAAATTCAAGATGCCGACTCTTCAACAGTTAATTCCTATGCTAGGCAAAGATGCCTGGTTGGCAACTCTAGATTTAAAAGAGGCTTACCTGCATATCCCAATCAGGGAATCTTGCAGAAGATACCTCCGCTTCAAAGCAGGCTAATTGCATTACTAGTTCTCTGCACTGCCCTTTGGCTTATCTACTGCGCCCAAGGTCTTTTACAAAGTGCCTGGCTCTAGTAATTGCATTGTTCAGGCAAAGAAATATTCAAATATATCCATACCTGGATGATTGTCTAATTCAGGCAGAAAACAAGGACACGCTTCTAAACCATCTGGCATTTGTAAAAAGGGTTCTAACTTGTCTAGGGTACGCTATAAACGAAAAGAAATCACAACTAGTACCCTCTCAAAAAATAACATTCCTGGATGCAAGCTTGAATACAACTGCCCAGATGGCTTTCCTAATGCCAGAGAAGCAAATTCATTTGGTCACTTACTTCAAACAGGAGGCCACAAAAAACATGCTTTCTGCAAGCCTTGGGATTCATGGCCTCCTGCATTCTTCTAATTCCATATGCAAGACTGCATATGAGGAAACTTCAGTGGTACTTAAAAAGTCTATGGAGTCAGCATTGTCACAGCCTGAAAACAATGATTCCTATTATACCTTGCCTGCAACTAGAATTACTGTGGTGGGCAGAGGCCTGCCACCAAAACAAGGGACTGCCATTCACACCACCCCCTGCCGCCCAAACCCTAACTACAGATGCATTAGACTATGCTTGGGGGGGCACGTCTGGCAGGGAAGTGCATTCAGGGCAAATGGAGCCCAAATCAAATGCACCTTCATATCAATCAAAATGAAATGCTAGCTGTACAGAATGCACTGACAGCCTTCAAGGACTATCTTCATCCAGGACAATTAATGATAAAGACAGACAACACGGTTATGTGGTACATAAACAAGCAGGGGGATACACACTCCTACCTCCTTTGCAGACTAGCAATGGCATTGTGGAACGAACACGGCTTTGACCTATCAAGTACAGCTACAAGCTCAATTCCTGCCAGGAAAGCTGAATACTCTGGCAGACGAACTAAGCAGAAATCTCATGGACCCACACAAATGGAAACTGGAACCATGGATTTTCAGCAGGTTGACACGCAAATGGAGGAGCCCAGACAGAGATCTTTTTGCCTCACCCCAGAACGATCAGTTGGACAAATTTTGCACAAGAACTCATCATAAAAAAGCATGGAAAGTGTATGCTCTATCCTTCAGCTGGAAAAGCCCATCAGTCTATGCCTTTCCCCCTCTGCCTCTGCTCTCCAAAGTTCTACTAAAAGTCAAACAGGACAAACCAAAAATGATTTTGATTGCTCCAGACTGGCCTCGCCAACACTGGCACCCACTCCTGCGCAATGTGTCACACCTTCCACCGTGGCACCTGCCTCAGGCACCTTACTTACTGTCTCAGCAGAACAACCAAATTCTGCACACTCCGCTCCAAACTTTGAATCTTGCAGTGTAGCTAATCACCTAAATTCACCCTTAGCATCCCTCAGCAAACCTGTGATGGATGTCATTTTGGAGGCGAGAAGGCCTAGTACTAGGAAATCTTATGCTGACAAATGGAAAAGATTCTGTGCCTGGAATCAGCCTCAAGGGATAAGCACAGCAGTGCCCAACATTCCTCAGATTTTACAGTACTTAACTGAGATGCTTCACAAGGGCCTGCCCTTTTCTTCCATAAAAATCCATGCCTCAGCAATTTCAGCTCATTACAACACAGAACCTCCCCTCTTCTCTCATCCTCTGCTAAAGCAGTATCTCAGAGGGGCCAAAAACTTAAGGCCACCCAGGAGAGCTCCAACCCCTGCCTGGGACCTCAGTTTTGTATTGGAAAAGCTCACTCTCCCTCCTTTCGAGCCAGCTGCTACTGCAGACCTAAAATTTTTCTCCTGAAATTACAGCTTTCCTTTTTTGCAGTCACTACAGCTAGGAGGATTTCTGAATTACAGGCTCTTATGGCAGTGGAGCCTTTCATCATTTTTCATGCAGACAGGGTATTTCTCAGGCCTAATCCATCCTTCATGCCTAAGGTGGTATCTAGTGTGGCTCTTAATCAGACCATTAATTTGCCAACTTTCTTTCCCAATCCACAGAACAAGGGGGAATGGATTCTGCATTCATTGGATGTACACAGACAACTTAGATTTTACTTAAACAGGACAAAATCTCAAAGAAAATCTCAACAACTGCTGGTGGCATTTGCTCCAGGGGCAGAGGGAAAGGCTATTTCAAAGCAAGCCATTTCCAAAAGGATAAGCCATTGTATTCGTTTCTGCTATATGCACCATGGAAAAACTATCCCCCAGGGGATCAGATCCCATTCCACCAGGGCTGCAGCTACTTCTACAGTTTTTCTCAGAGGTGTTCCTACCAGGGACATCCTAGAAGCTGCTACCTGGAGCTCAGTTCATACGTTCACCAAACATTACCATTTACCATTTTTCTGTAAATTCAGAGCTGGCTTTGCCACTCCTGTTCTGCAGGGCCTTATAGCTGGTCCTAATGCTGTATAATTCCCTCCACCCAACCATAGCTTTGGGAATCTACCCAAATGTAATGACTGCAACAGTGAAACATGAAGAACATAGTACAGTTGTGTACACTTATCATAAATGTAGATGTTCAAGTGTATTCACTGTTTCAGTCCTGGTTACCCTCCCTCCAGCCCCCTATTTTTCTCTGGCTATACCTCTACTTTCTTTCCTTATGCTTAAAAGCCTTTTTAGTGTATTTGCTTTTGGGATTGGAGGTATATATTTTTTTTGTGTTTTTAATTTTATTTTCTCCCCATTTGGGGGGGCACCTGACATCTGGTGCAAGAAAAACTGATGTAATGGTGTCTGCTGCATGTTTTATTCCCCTGACGACCTGACGTCATGGAAGAAGGGACAGCAACTGATGCAGGACCCAAGACTTCGTTAATCAAGCCGACTGAGGGCAACCAGCCAGCAGATTACCCAAATGTAATGACTGCAACAGTGAATACACTTGAACATCTACATTTATGGTAAGTGTACACAACTGTACTTTGCCAACACCAAGAGGGTGGCCGGACCTACCCCCAAATCAGTGGGCAGAGGCACCAAAACAAGTACATGTTCTTCGTGTTTCACTGTTGCAGTCATTACATTTGGGTAATCTGCTGGCAGGCTGCCCTCAGTCTGCCTGAATAACAAAGTCTTGGGGCCTGCATTGGTTGCTGTCTCTTCTTCCATGATGTCAGGTCGTCAGGGGTATAAAACATGCAGCCGACACCATTTTAATCTGTCTTTCTTGCCGTGCGGTGCCTGAAACAGAAGCAGTTAGCAAGTGCCAGTCGGCCGACTCCTGAAATTTTCATTTTCGAGTTTCAGAACCGAAGTCTTCAACCTAAAGCTAAGTACCCCGTTGGGGAAACTTTTTCTTGCTCCTTACCGATGTTAGTAAAAGTTAATAATTGTATTACTTGTGAGAAGCAAATAGCTCAAGGATTTTCATTTGTACTGTATTCCTTGCCTAGGCCCTGACCATAATGTGCCTTGCTGTCGGTTTTGTGCTAAATTTAACCAAGGCACTATTAAGCATCAGTATATTTTTGCTTCTAAATATTTTGGCTCAATATTTAACTATCCAGAAATGTCGTCTGTTAGCAATCTGACTACCGGAATTCACAAAAAACGCAAAGAAAAAGACAGAGACAGACCGTCGAGGTCCAAAACCGACAACGAAGCTTCTACTAAGCCAGTCGCCGGTTCGCCGGTACTCCGTGAGGCGCTTTCGCAGCCCCTGATGCCCGCTACTTTTGATTCGCAGACCTCTACCGAGACCTATTCGGAGTCCGGTATGCCGCAAGACACCAAGTATTGAACCCACGGATGTCTCTCCCTTAGATGGGTCCAGAGCCGCTGAGCAGGCACCGGCTTCTGAGGGTGTTTTCAGGCCTAAAGATTTGTATATTAAAGCAACGCCATCATCAAAAACAAGGCCAAAACCAACTTCTATGTCTAAAAAATTGACGCATGGGCCACGGCTCCTATGCCTAAAAAGCAAATGATCAAAATAGCTGAGGATTTAATTACCTTTATCAGGGGTTCCCAACCCCCTCCTACTAAGAGGCCTAGGCAAGGCACTGATTATTAATCTTCAGATCAGGTTTCCATTTCTTCTGATCAGGAATTTTCTATTCCCCCTTATGAGGACTCTGATGCAGAAGAATACATCCCTTCTGCTTCTGCTCATGCGGATTTTTCTTTTGGAGAAACATTGCATACCTTAAGGGAACATTTTCAATGGGAGAGTCTGGACTTTTCAGAATCCAAAAAGAGGGTTAGGGATTTCCTTCTTTTTCCTCAGCATAGGCCTTTGGCTATACCTCCTGTTTTAGACATTGTTGATGTTTTCTCAGAATCCAGCATGGCTCCTGATTCCCTGCCTCCGGCTCCCAGTAAGCCAGACAGATATTACAGGGTTCCTGACTTCCACAAGTTTCTTTTTAAAAACCCTACTGCTGATCCTGAAACAATTTCTCAGGGTCCCAAGGGTGTTAAGGCTTCTACTGCTAAAAACCCTACCCCTTCTGTTAGAGACTCCAGGGCGCTGGATAAATGGGGTAAGAAGGTTTACACGTCTGCAACCCTGGCTATCAGGGCTTTAAACTGTCAATTTCATATGCTTAAATATCAGCAGCATGTCATGGGCTTACTGAAACAGAAAATTATGTTGATTTCTGACTGTGTGGAAAATAGTTACAGGATTTATTGCATTCAGCTGAACAAGTTGGAAAGCATACTTTGCAATGTGGTTTTGATTCCTTGGAGGCCTCTTGCAGGGCCGCCGTAACTGGATGTGTGATAAGAAGGCATGCTTGGCTCAAGGAACAAAATCTGCCTGATCATGTTAAAGCAAAATTGTTGAATGCTCCTTTACAACAGGACAGTCTGTTTGGTAATAAGGCAGAAGACGTTTTGAAAAAGATGGAAGACAAAGCTAAATCTATGCAAACTGTAAAAGATTTCTTACAAGTACAGCCACCCAGGTTCAGTAGGCACTGGCCTACTAAGAATTGGTCCTTTCCAGTACCCAACAGAGCTGCTCAGGTCAAACCCAAACACTCCAAAGGCTCCATGTTTCAGTCACAAGGAACTTGCAGAACAAAACAATGGGGTGCCTCCACCACCAAATCTGGAAGTAGCAAGCCCCCCAACCCACAGTAAACAGTCTCAATGACTTTCCTCTGCCATTTCCAAGCACTTATCTTTTGGCAGCCCCTTTGGGGGGGAAATAGCACTTCATGCACAAAATTGGCATCTAATTACCCAGGACAAGTGGGTCTTAAATATAGTATCCAAACCAAAGAAAAGCCAGCAGTAAAGGTGGAAACCCACACTTAATATATATAATAAAAAATCATATAAGGTAGGGGGTGATAAGCCCAACTACCTGCCCCAAACCGGTTTTGGCTGTAATAGCCTTCTTCAGCAAGTAAACATGAGCAAACCAAAAATCCACTCTTATATATAGTAGTACATAAAACAATTCATTGGTGCATTCATAATTGGTCATTAAGCCGAGGTGGAAACAAAGCTCCTAACTTAATAATCCATTTGCGTTCCTCAAAATTAAGTATATCATGCCATCCTGATTTGTCCCTACATTTACCCACAATACAGTCTATAACAGTAAAATAAAAAGATGCAGTATTGTGTTTGCACATGTTTGTACAGAGCATTAGTAGGGCGTTTATTCCTAATGTCACTACGATGTTCCCCAATCCTGAGACGAAAGGGTCTAGAAGTTTGTCCCACACAGAATGAGGAGCATGAACAAGTGACCAAATAGACAACCCATTCTGTGCTGCAGTTATCCCAAAAATTAATGATGAAAACCACTGATGTGTTGCGACTACTAAATTCCCTTGTTTTCTGAACCCTATTGCAATAAGTGCAATGACCACATGGCATGCAGCTTATCAGTGGGCCACCTGTGAGTGTACGTTGAGTGGGAACCATAGAACTAGGTCCCACCCTCTTATAATGACTAAAGAGGGAACCCAATGTACGTCCTCTCCTGAATCAAAAAGAGCATCTATCACGCAAGAAAGGGTGTAATCTCTCCTCGGCCATAAGAATGTTCTAATGTCTATTGATTATATTTGAAAACCCCCGTGTATTACGTCCATATGTGGTCACCAGACGAACCAAAGGATTGGAAAAACCTCTTGGTTTGTCCTTATATTGTAAAAGCTTGGTTATGTCTTGAGTGGAAGTCCAGTGACAAGCTGTGCTAATTGTACCAGAGGGGTAACCTCTCTCACGAAAACATATCAAATCATCCCTAGTATCTTCAAATGTTTGCTGGCTTGAACAAATCCTTTTTATCCTGATGAATTGTGATTTGGGGATATTCCGGATGATATGTCGGGGGTGGAAGCTGGTGGCATGCAAAAGTGAGTTATACTCTGGGAATTTCCTGAAAACCCGTGTGGCTAAGGTGGTATAAGGATTCCTGCTAACTTCAACGTCAAGGAAAACAATTTTCGATTTATGAAAATTCAATTTAAACTCAATTCCCCATTTGTTGTCATTAAGATAGCCAATAAACTCGTGTATGTTTCATTCAACCTCCACACCACCCAACAATCATCCAGATATCGCCTCCAAATATCTATTTCATCAATGTATAAATTATGACTAGAGTCATAGATTATAACCTCCTCAATGTAGGCCATAAATAGGTCAGCATAAATGGGTGCAAAAGAGGCACCCATTGCTGTACCCTTGACCTGCCAAAAACATTGGTCCTGGAAGTAGAATACATTACTGGTAAGAACATATTCTGCCAGGCCTACTACAAAAGTATTAAAGCCTGGTTGGTATAAACCAGACCTTCCCAACCAAAATTCCAAAGCCAGCAAACCTGCCCAATGGGGAATATTTGTGTAGAGAGAGGTTACATCCAGGGTACACATAAGCCAATGAGGCTCCAACTGCATGTCAGATATAATATCCAAAAACTGAGTTGTATCCTGAATTCTGGCCCGTACCATAGATAGTAGTGGTTTGAGATAATGTGTTAAATATTCAGAAAGTGGTTCAGTGATGGAATCCCGCCCTGATACTATTGGTCTACCAGGAGGACATCTAGCGTCCTTATGTATTTTAGGTAGTAAGTAAAAATACTGTTTATTCGGGGATGAAACCAACAACTGATGTTTAACAGAATCAGTAATGATGCCTTCTTCCTTGGCTTGAGTCAAAAAAGAATCAATCTTGGTCTTAAAATGATTAGTTGGATCCAATGGCATAGCCATATAATACTTATCATCAAGTTGTCTTAATGCTTCTTCATTGTAATTGACCCGATCCTGAACCACTATCGCACCACCCTTGTCTGTTGGTACAATGACAATTGTTTTGTTATTTTTAAGATCCTCTATACATTGTACCTCCTCCATGGAAAGATTGTTGTAAGAATCTTGAAAATCCCTGAGGTTGCAATGTAAATCTTTTAGGACATTGGCCTGAAAAATGGATACTATATGTCACTTAGGTGGAGTAAAAGTAGACCTTTTGAATCTAAACTCTGGGACTTCCTGAGTGGTATCATTTTCATAAAACAATTCAAGATTAAGCAAACGACAGAAATTGACCACATCCTGTGCTAAGGTATATTCTGGAACAAAAAAGCCGGGGACAAAATTAAGGCCTTTGTTTAAAACTTTAATTTGTAAATCAGAGAGGTGTACAGAGGAAATGTTGTGTACATTCATATAGTTAACTAGTGTTCGATCAGTTGTAACAGACTCTCCAAACCCTCTACCGGTTTGGCATTTCTTGTGCTTCCTCCCCCCCTCGTCTGTACCTGAACCCAAAGGGTGTGACAAACTCCTTCTTTTGGGATCAGGTGAGGCATGTGTGTGGTTACCCTCTCCCTTCAGTATTAGAGGAAGTCTCATCCCCTGATGTGTAACTCAATGACTCTGAATTTCATTTCAAAATAGATTTGGGTCTTTTTCTCTTGGGGGCTGAGAATGTACTACTTGGAAGCCTTAAAGTTACATTCCTAGGCATATCAAATGGTTTGCTTCTTTCATAATCCCCTACGTCCCTTTGAAATTTTTTCAATTTTTTATCCTTTAAAGTTTGTTCAAGCTTACGTAACTCTGTGGTTAACTGATTAACCCGAGAGGAAGAAGACCCACTTGACTCAAATTTATTGACCTCCATGCAAAGTGTTTCCACCTCCTGAATCCCTTGTTTGACAGCCCGTTAATAAAAAACAGCTGAAGCATCCACAAATCCCATGGATGCAGATTGTTGAATCTGCGTCCATTCATCAGTTAACTGTTCATCAATATTATGTACCAGGGGCTGTACCTTCACCCTGAGACCCTATGGTGTAATCTTTTTGAGTTGATAAGCCTTGAACAGGCGTAAATGCCAAACATTGGTCCGGAGACCCTTCATACTTTTACCCAACTTAAAAAAACATAGTTCACATTGTATATCTGGGTCCTGAGTCACCCCTGTGGATTGGTTATTCACATCAGATAAACCTAGACCAAAAATGGCCAAATCATTCATGTCCAAACCTTTAATGAGTGGAGTCAAGGCCATGTTGCAAGAAATATATATAAATATAATAAACAATGCTGAGGGACTAGTCTATTGTGCCCACAACAGTAATGAGACCAAAATCTCCAATCAAAATCAACTGTTTAAAGATATATATATATATATATATATATATATATATATATATATATATATATATATATATATATATAGTTTAGACACAAAAATTAGGTCCCAAATAGGTGACATAATACTTATGTTCTGTCAATTAACCATGGTATAATAGTGCGCAGATTGCTTTCACTGGTATATATACTGAGGCATAAATAAGCCCCAAAGCACAAAAAAAGAGCTTGATCCCTATAAGCCCCAATGACACAATAACTAGCCCTTTTGATATAACATGAATAAAACATAGAAATCACAATAAAAATGGTAAATCCAATGCAGAAAAGCAAACAGACGGAGGCCAGACCCAGCGTGTTAAAAACATAAAAACTCAAAGTCCAAAAACATCCACGCTGTCCGACAGGCAATAAAACACTAGGTATCCAGCTATCACAATGATGTCTCCATAAACCAGAAATGAGGCTTCACGATATGAAATAAAGCTTTAATTGAACAAAACAAAGTGAGCGCTTTCGCCAACAGGCTTCATCAGACTTATCACATATCATAGTTTCACAAACATTTAAATAGCAGCAGGAAAACTCCAATTGGTTACTTCCAATGACTGTTGGAATATACCAAAATTGAAAGTGCTCAGTACATACAAGGATTTAAAACTGAATTAAAAACAGTGTATATAAAACCTGTAACATCTAAGCATTGTGCATTCCCCTTAATGTATATAAATAATGACATAGCAAGGGGTAAAGCATTCTAACATATCTCACATACATACATTAGCGATCAGAAGAAACATTCTAATATCAAGTTCCACTAAGGATGTAGCTGACTGTTAAAACCCTAATGTCAAAGTCAATGATGCACCAATCTTAAAGGCAATCATATAGGAGAAAAACTCGACATAAAACTGTAAGGATATACCATGTACTATCTTAACCTCTATAAAAAGAGTGAATATATTATAGCAACGATCCATGGATAACCTACTAAAATACTAAACGATCAGAGGAAACTCTTGTCGTTTCAAAAATGAAAACTGTAAGTGTCAGGGTACTAAAAGCAGCAGGGTCAGGCTTGCAAAAACATGTACATAACAAATGTAACAAATGTATGACCAGATATATTACAAACCGGATCAGGAACAACACTATCTCATGCAAAAAGTATAATAACATCTAACCTGAAATAGACCTGAACGCTGAATATTGAGACACAACCATGATGGAACCATAATGGAAAAACAGGAGGGGGTAGGGGAAGACAAGTACTAAAATATAGAGTATAGGGAACCCCTGCCAGCACGTAGAAATCCTATACCCATAAATGACACAATCAACAAAAATGGCATGTATTGTTTACCAAATCTATTGTAAAGGTGATGTAAACCCGTGTCAAAAAGGAACACAAGACCCTAACCAGTCCCAAAGCATGAAAATAACATGCTCTAATCATCGGGGCTTAAAGATTCTTCTGTTTCTTAGAAAAGGTTTAATTTGTACTTTATCATTCAAGCCCGGTGGTAAATCAGATCTAAATCTGATAATCCACCTGGTTTCACATTCCAGGGTCCTATTTATGATGTCTCCCCCTCTAATATCCTGTCTCAGCTGCTGTATAACATAAAAAGTAAAAGTATGTGTATTACCTGCCTCCTTGTGGTGTCTAGATAAAGCATTGATATCTGAACCTATTCTAACTTGATAATTGTGTTCTCTAATCCGTTCCTTAAACATGCGGTTGGTTTTTCCAACATAATAGCATGGGCATGAACTACATAGGGCCAAATAGACCACATGTCTGCTTTCACAGTTAGTATGGGTGTAATAGGTGAATTTCCGCATTGTCGTCGGATGTATAAATTCTGTATCCATGTTGATGTAACTACATTGGTTGCATTTACCACAGGGTAACGTATTAGAAGTATTATAAACATCTGTGGCTGTAGTTAGTCCGTATTTCGGTCTACACAGTAATCTCTTTAAATTAGGAAAATTTCTATATGCCATTTTAGGTTTCGGGCCCACAACCTTACTCACTTCCCTATCTGAAAGTAGTATATCCCAATGTCTATTTAACACATTTATTAAATCCGCACTGTTCTTACTATAGGAAATAATTGCTTTAACTGTATCATCAGGTTCTTTGGCTGCTTGCAAATACTCTTCTTGTTCCATAAAATAGGGTCTAGCTCTATTTAATCTTATTGATTCCACTTCCATAATAACTTCATTAATTTTCTCTTGATCATATCCTCTCTCTAAAAACCTTCTCATTAGATCTACAGTCTCAAGTCTAAATTTCTCATCACTGGGATTCAAACGTGATGCTCTCATGAACTGTCCTTTAAGAACACTATTAAAGACATACGTGGGGTGCATACTTCGCCTGTGTAGAAGGGTGTTCCTGTGACAGGCCTTCCTATGAATGGAGGTATTCAGTAACCCATTCCCCATCCTACATATCTCCACATCCAGATAGGAAATGTTAGTTCTGGAAAAGTTAAGTGTAAACTTAAGAAAATGGGTAGATGTATTCAGAAAACCAACAAAGCTATCCAAGGTCTCTTCATCACCTAGCCACAGAAAAAAGAGGTCGTCCACGAATCTACGATACAGCCCCACGTATTGTCTAAATAAATCATTGGAGCATAAATATCTATCTTCCCAGGTAGCCATGACCAAGTTGGCGTAGCTATTGGCACAGGAAGTGCCCATAGCTACGCCATCTTTTTATAGGTATAGATCATTGTCAAAGACAAAAATGTTATTTGTCAAAATCATTTCCAAAAATAAAGTTATTAACTCCACTTTTTTGTTGGTAAATTGTGAGTGGGTGTTTAAATAATCAGAAATGTAAGATATTCCTGTATCATTTGGAATCACTGTGAAAAGGCTGACAACATCAAGGGTCACCAGTAAGAAAGGTTGGTCATCTCTTAAATCCTTTGTGAAAGTGTACAAATCCAATAGAAATTGTTTGCTATCCTTGAGTATCCTTATGTTATCATCCACTAATGGTCTTAAAAGACTATCTGTATATACTGAAAGGGGTTCTGTAGCCCATCCCTGACCCGCTACAATCGGTCTCATGGGTGGATCTGTTAAGGACTTATGTACCTTGAGTCCCTGAACAATGGGTATAACAGGATGTTTAACCTTAAAGAACTCATATAATTCTTCGTAATATCAGGCGACATCAATAGGTCATCAAGTGTATAGTAAATACTGAAGACCTTATCTGCTACCATACAACGATCTATCTTAAGATAGGAAATATCGTCATCCAATAAACATTTCATTCTTGCATTATAATCGGAAATGTCCATAAGGACAACTGGACCACCCTTGTCTGCTGGTCTAATTACTAGAGACCGGTCATTCTTAAGGTCAGTGAGGGCTTTCCTTTGTAAATAAGTAAGATTGGATTTATAATTATTGCCCCTGTTATGCTGGTAGTAATTATAAACTTCATTTTCCACTACATTACTAAAAACATCTAGAGTGGGATTTAACTGTGGAACATATGTGCTATTAGCTCTAAACCTACTGGGTCCTCGCTCTTGTCTTTCCTTCCCAAAATCCATACTTAATTGTACCTTCCTAATAAATAATTTTGTATCAATAACAAACTCTACTAATTCAGTATTTTTGGTTGGGATAAAATTCAAACCTTTATTTAGTACCTGTTCCTCGTGAACAGTTAGAATTTTGCTAGATAAATTCACAACTAATGTTGAGTTTTCTCCCACATTTTCTTTAAAGTGGGTCCTTGCTGTTCCTCTGTGGAGCCCTTTCTCTTTTGCCTGCCCCTGCTGGCAGACCTTCTCCTTCCCAAAAAATTATCTTGTGCAATGGGGAAGGGGATATGAGCTCTACTCATGGTAGGATGAGTATTACTATGATCCTTTGGTCTAACCACTTGTGCATGTGTATTATTAGAAGGGAGACCCTTATCTCCCTGTATAATTCCCACTGACTGTGGGGTACTATTGCCATTGTTTCCATCACCTAGTAATCGCTCATCACCTCTCCCCCCCAAAGAGCAATTATCTTGTACTAAAGAGTGCCCTTCATTCACTGTATCCATGTCTAACGTGCTAGGATGTTGGGTTACAGCATTTGTAGATCCAGCTAATATATGGTCAGGAGCAATCTGTATGACTTCACCCACATTCGTTGCTTTACCTACATGGGTGTTGAAATCCTTTACAGTTTTACCCCTATTGACCTGTACACTACCATGCCCAAAACCTCGCTGCTGAGAGCGAGGGTTACTCGAGCTAGCTACATCACTATAGGATTCACGAGGCCACATGAAAACATGATTGCTGTTAAAATCACGAATGTCCCTCGTGATTTTATGTTTCTTCTGATCAAACAAACGTTTTTCTAAGAATGTTACATCATCTAAAATTTTCTCAAGTTTTAAAATAAAAACATCTTCATTATATTTCATTAAAATGCTTTCATATAACTCATTTACTAAAACTCTCAGTCTATTCTCTTCGGGCGTATGAAAGTCAATTAGCAACTTCATATAGCTGTAGCTCAGCTCAAGATTGAGCTGCTGCCAGCGGTACAACAATTCAGGAAACTGATTGCCTGACGTGGGCATTTTTAAAATGCGAAGCCCACGAGGTATTATCTTTCTGTCCAGGCATACCTCAAAATAATGTCTCTGTACCTGTAACTTTTTTAATTTGGTGAATGCAGTCTCAAACTCTTGTAAGTCTTTCAAAGCATTGAAGTCTTGTGCTGCGTTATCAGTCCCATTCGACCCTTCAAGGTCCGGTACAAACCCGAGAAGTTGGTTATTCGCACCATTCACACAAGCTTGAAAGCGATCAGAAAACTTAACCACTCGTCACAACGGGTGGAATATACGGTAACTCAACGTTATCAACATTCTGCGTACCTACGTTCGCCATCCTCCTCAGTTGCTGCTCCGACCAAATATAAACAATAAAAATGGTAAATCCAATGCAGAAAAGCAAACAGACAGAGGCCAGACCCAGCGTGTTAAAAACATAAAAACTCAAAGTCCAAAAACATCCACGCTGTCCGACAGGCAATAAAACGCTAGGTATCCAGCTATCACAATGATGTCTCCATAAACCAGAAATGAGGCTTCACGATATGAAATAAAGCTTTAATGGAACAGAACAAAGTGAGCGCTTTCGCCAACAGGCTTCATCAGACTTATCACATATCATAGTTTCACAAACATTTAAATAGCAACAGGAAAACTCCAATTGGTTACTCCCAATGACTGTCGGAATATACCAAAATTGAAAGTGCTCAATACATACAAAGATTTAAAACTGAATTAAAAATAGTGTACATAAAACCTGTAACATCTAAGCATCATGCATACCCCTTAATGTATATAAATAATGACATAGCAAGGGGTAAAGCATTCTAACATATCTCACATACATACATTAGCGATCAGAAGAAACATTCTAATGCCAAATGTATGTATGTGAGATATGTATATTCCGACAGTCATTGGGAGTAACCAATTGAAGTTTTCCTGCTGCTATTTAAATGTTTGTGAAACTATGATATGTGATAAGTCTGATGAAGCCTGTTGGCGAAAGCGCTCACTTTGTTTTGTTCAATTTAAGCTTTATTTCATATCGTGAAGCCTCATTTCTGGTTTATGGAGACATCATTGTGATAGCTGGATACCTAGCGTTTTATTGCCTGTCGGACAGCGTGGATGTTTTTGGACTTTGAGTTTTTATGTTTTTAACACGCTGGGTCTGGCCTCCGTCTGTTTGCTTTTCTGCATTGGATTTACCATTTTTATTGTTTATATTTGGTCGGAGCAGCAACTGAGGAGGATGGCGAACGTAGGTACGCAGAATGTTGATAACGTTGAGTTACCGTATATTCCACCCGTTGTGACGAGAGTGGTTAAGTTTTCTGATCGCTTTCAAGCTTGTGTGAATGGTGCGAATAACCAACTTCTCGGGTTTGTACCGGACCTTGAAGGGTCGAATGGGACTGATAACGCAGCACAAGACTTCAATGCTTTGAAAGACTTACAAGAGTTTGAGACTGCATTCACCAAATTAAAAAAGTTACAGGTACAGAGACATTATTTTGAGGTATGCCTGGACAGAAAGATAATACCTCGTGGGCTTCGCATTTTAAAAATGCCCACGTCAGGCAATCAGTTTCCTGAATTGTTGTACCGCTGGCAGCAGCTCAATCTTGAGCTGAGCTACAGCTATATGAAGTTGCTAATTGACTTTCATACGCCCGAAGAGAATAGACTGAGAGTTTTAGTAAATGAGTTATATGAAAGCATTTTAATGAAATATAATGAAGATGTTTTTATTTTAAAACTTGAGAAAATTTTAGATGATGTAACATTCTTAGAAAAACGTTTGTTTGATCAGAAGAAACATAAAATCACGAGGGACATTCGTGATTTTAACAGCAATCATGTTTTCATGTGGCCTCGTGAATCCTATAGTGATGTAGCTAGCTCGAGTAACCCTCGCTCTCAGCAGCGAGGTTTTGGGCATGGTAGTGTACAGGTCAATAGGGGTAAAACTGTAAAGGATTTCAACACCCATGTGGTAAAGCAACGAATGTGGGTGAAGTCATACAGATTGCTCCTGACCATATGTTAGCTGGATCTACAAATGCTGTAACCCAACATCCTAGCATGTTAGACATGGATACAGTGAATGAAGGGCACTCTTTAGTACAAGATAATTGCTCTTTGGGGGGGAGAGTTGATGAGCGATTACTAGGTGATGGAAACAATGGCAATAGTACCCCACAGTCAGTGGGAATTATACAGGGAGATAAGGGTCTCCCTTCTAATAATACACATGCACAAGTGGTTAGACCAAAGGATCATAGTAATACTCATCCTACAATGAGTAGAGCTCATATCCCCTTCCCCATTGCACAAGATAATTTTTTGGGAAGGAGAAGGTCTGCCAGCAGGGGCAGGCAAAAGAGAAAGGGCTCCACAGAGGAACAGCAAGGACCCACTTTAAAGAAAATGTGGGAGAAAACTCAACATTAGTTGTGAATTTATCTAGCAAAATTCTAACTGTTCACGAGGAACAGGTACTAAATAAAGGTTTGAATTTTATCCCAACCAAAAATACTGAATTAGTATTGTTTGTTATTGATACAAAATTATTTATTAGGAAGGTACAATTAAGAATGGATTTTGGGAAGGAAAGACAAGAGCGAGGACCCAGTAGGTTTAGAGCTAATAGCACATATGTTCCACAGTTAAATCCCACTCTAGATGTTTTTGGTAATGTAGTGGAAAATGAAGTTTATAATTACTACCAGCATAACAGGGGCAATAGTTATAAATCCAATCTTACTTATTTACAAAGGAAAGCCCTCACTGACCTTAAGAATGACCGGTCTCTAGTAATTAGACCAGCAGATAAGGGTGGTCCGGTTGTCCTTATGGACATTTCCGATTATAATGCAAGAATGAAATGTTTATTGGATGACGATATTTCCTATCTTAAGATAGATCGTTGTATGGTAGCAGATAAGGTCTTCAGTATTTACTATACACTTGATGACCTATTGATGTCGTCTGATATTACGAAAGAATTATATGAGTTCTTTAAGGTTAAACATCCTGTTATACCCATTGTTCAGGGACTCCCGAAGGTACATAAGTCCTTAACAGATCCACCCATGAGACCGATTGTAGCGGGTCAGGGATGGGCTACAGAACCCCTTTCAGTATATACAGATAGTCTTTTAAGACCATTAGTGGATGATAACATAAGGATACTCAAGGATAGCAAACAATTTCTATTGGATTTGTACACTTTCACAAAGGATTTAAGAGATGACCAACCTTTCTTACTGGTGACCCTTGATGTTGTCAGCCTTTTCACAGTGATTCCAAATGATACAGGAATATCTTACATTTCTGATTATTTAAACACCCACTCACAATTTACCAACAAAAAAGTGGAGTTAATAACTTTATTTTTGGAAATGATTTTGACAAATAACATTTTTGTCTTTGACAATGATCTATACCTACAAAAAGATGGCGTAGCTATGGGCACTTCCTGTGCCAATAGCTACGCCAACTTGGTCATGGCTACCTGGGAAGATAGATATTTATGCTCCAATGATTTATTTAGACAATACGTGGGGCTGTATCGTAGATTCGTGGACGACCTCTTTTTTCTGTGGCTAGGTGATGAAGAGACCTTGGATAGCTTTGTTGGTTTTCTGAATACATCTACCCATTTTCTTAAGTTTACACTTAACTTTTCCAGAACTAACATTTCCTATCTGGATGTGGAGATATGTAGGATGGAGAATGGGTTACTGAATACCTCCATTCATAGGAAGGCCTGTCACAGGAACACCCTTCTACACAGGCGAAGTATGCACCCCACGTATGTCTTTAATAGTGTTCTTAAAGGACAGTTCATGAGAGCATCACGTTTGAATCCCAGTGATGAGAAATTTAGACTTGAGACTGTAGATCTAATGAGAAGGTTTTTAGAGAGAGGATATGATCAAGAGAAAATTAATGAAGTTATTATGGAAGTGGAATCAATAAGATTAAATAGAGCTAGACCCTATTTTATGGAACAAGAAGAGTATTTGCAAGCAGCCAAAGAACCTGATGATACAGTTAAAGCAATTATTTCCTATAGTAAGAACAGTGCGGATTTAATAAATGTGTTAAATAGACACTGGGATATACTACTTTCAGATAGGGAAGTGAGTAAGGTTGTGGGCCCGAAACCTAAAATGGCATTTAGAAATTTTCCTAATTTAAAGAGATTACTGTGTAGACCGAAATACGGACTAACTACAGCCACAGTTGTTAATAATACTTCTAATACTCTACCCTGTGGTAAATGCAACCAATGTAGTTACATCAACATGGATACAGAATTTATACATCCAACGACAATGTGGAAATTCACCTATTACACCCATACTAACTGTGAAACCAGAAATGTGGTCTATTTGGCCTTATGCAGTTCATGCCCATGCTATTATGTTGGAAAAACCAACCGCATGTTTAAGGAACGGATTAGAGAACACAATTATCAAGTTAGAATAGGTTCAGATATCAATGCTTTATCTAGACACCACAAGGAGGCAGGTAATACACATACTTTTACTTTTTATGTTATACAGCAGCTGAGACAGGATATTAGAGGGGGAGACATCATAAATAGGACCCTGGAATGTGAAACCAGGTGGATTATCAGATTTAGATCTGATTTACCACCTGGGTTGAATGATAAAGTACAAATTAAACCTTTTCTAAGAAATAGAAGGATCTTTAAGCCCCGATGAATAGAGCATGTTATTTTCATGCTTTGGGACTGGTTAGGGTCTTATGTGTTCCTTTTTGACACGGGTTTACATCACCTTTACAATAGGTTTGGTATATTTGGTAAATAACACATGCCATTTTTGTTGATTGTGTCATTTATGGGTATAGGATTTCTACGTGCTGGCAGGGGTTCCCTATACTCTATATTTTAGTACTTGTCTTCCCCTACCCCCTCCTGTTTTTCCATTATGGTTCCATCATGGTTATGTCTCAGTATTCAGCGTTCAGGTCTACTTCAGGTTAGATGTTATTATACTTTCTGCATGAGATAGTGCTGTTCCTGATCCGGTTTGTAATATATCTTGTCATACATTTGTTACATTTGTTATGTACATGTTTTTGCAAGCCTGACCCTGCTGCTTTTAGTACCCAGACACTTATAGTCTTTTATTTTTGATGCGATAAGAGTTTCCTCTGATCGTTTAGTATTTTAGTAGGTTATCCATGGATCGTTGCTATAATATATACTCTTTCTATAGAGGTTAAGATGGTACATGGTATACCCTTACAGTTTTATGTCGAGTTTTTCTCCTATATGATTGCCTTTAGGATTGGTGCATCATTGACTTTGACATTAGGGTTTTAACAGTCAGCTACATCCTTAGTGGAATTTGGTATTAGAATGTTTCTTCTGATCGCTAATGTATGTATGTGAGATATGTTAGAATGCTTTACCCCTTGCTATGTCATTATTTATATACATTAAGGGGTATGCATGATGCTTAGATGTTACAGGTTTTATGTACACTATTTTTAATTCAGTTTTATATCTTTGTATGTATTGAGCACTTTCAATTTTGGTATATTCCGACAGTCATTGGGAGTAACCAATTGAAGTTTTCCTGCTGCTATTTAAATGTTTGTGAAACTATGATATGTGATAAGTCTGATGAAGCCTGTTGGCGAAAGCGCTCACTTTGTTTTGTTCAATTAAAGCTTTATTTCATATTGTGAAGCCTCATTTCTGGTTTATGGAGACATCATTGTGATAGCTGGATACCTAGCGTTTTATTGCCTGTCGGACAGCGTGGATGTTTTTGGACTTTGAATAGAAATCACAATGCTGCATATCACAATGGGTAAAAATTCCATCACAGACAAAAAACACCATATAGGTGAAACGTTGAGTGATTTAAGATATTAACCTCAACATGTGTAATGTCCTGATGAACATAAAATAGGGAATAACTCCCCATTAATAAAATAACAGTGATACAATAGCTAGCCCCTGTGGGAATTTTAAAATTTCCCTAAGAAAAAACACAATGCTGCGTATCACCATGACTAGTCCAATGAGAACAGTCAAAAAATGTCCACTAAATGAGGCAACCACACTCAAGTACCATGACCATATTCATATAATGGACCCAAAAATAGTGTCTAAACTTAATCAGCCAATAAACGGTGTGTGTTACCCCAGCTATATTAGCTGTATAAACTCTTGTAGGCAAAATGACAGTCCCTATGAATATTCGAAAAAATAAAAAATATATATGATGCAACAAGGCTGACCCAAAACATGAGTAATACGTTTCAACACATATAGTAGTTGAATAATAAAGTGATGGAATAATAGAAAACTAGCCCCCAAGAGAAGAGAGTCATGGTTCAACCCAAATCGATATAAAAAAGGAACCATTCATATGAAACATAATAAGAAAAAAATTATTATGCTATTCATTAAATTAACAACAAATAATGTCTCATTGAATAGCTGTATATACGAAAACAAAATCCCAAAATCAAAGTTAGCTAAGTACAATACTAGCAAAACTGTATATTAGATAGTTATACATGAATTTGCACATCAAGAAAATAACATTTGTGCCACCTATAGGCTAGCTTCATACATAACATATCCAAATCCCAGGATCAGGTTCCAACGAAAAATGGAGTCCATAAGAATCCCCAACAAAACTTTTGTTGAGTATCCAATGTATACAAAAAATAACTGAGTCTGTTATAAGGCCAAACTGTTTCAAAAAAGATTTTCCATGAAAGAACAGTGGATAACAAAACACATAAACTTCTACCCCCTTGAACAACCAAACAGTTTATTCAGATAACCGTACTGACAGCGATTAATAATTTGTACAAAAAATAGAAACACGTATATATGTGCAGAAGCAAAATCCCAAAATCAAAATTAACTAAGTTTAAAAATGACTAAACTGTGTATTGCATAATAATACATGAATCATACATCATGAAAATGACATTTATGCCATCTACAGGTTCATTTCAGTGGCCCACTGATAGGCTGCATGCCATGTGGTCATTGCACTTATTGCAATAGGGTTCAGAAAACAAGGGAATTCAGTAGTCACAACACCGGTGGTTTTCAACATTAATTTTTGGGCTAACTGCAGCACAGAATGGGTTGTCTATTTAGTCACTTGTTCATGCTTTTCATTCTATGTGGAACAAACTTCTAGACCCTTTCGTCTCGGGATTGGGGAGCATCTTAGTGATATTAGGAATAAACGTCCTACTAATGCTTTGTACAAACATGTGCAAACACAATACTGCATCTTTTTATTTTACTGTTATAGATTGTCTTCTTCTTCTTTCGGCTTTTCCCAGTTAGGGGTCACCACAGCGGATCACTGTCCGCTCATGATTGGCAGTGGAGTTTTACGGTGTCGAGTTGCCAGCCCAGCGTCCAACCTTCCACAGAAGGCACACACACGCACGCACTCATGCCTATGGCCAATTTAGTGTGTCCAATCCACCTACATCATGTCTTTGGGATGTGGTAGGAAACCGGAGCACCCGGAGGAAACCCACGCGACCACAGGGAGGACATGCAGACTCCGCACAGAAGGCACCCCAGCCGAGGATCGAACCGGAGAACCTCTTGCTGTGAGATGGCAACGCTAACCGCTGCACCACCATGGCCACCCATTTTACTGTTATAGATTGTATTGTAGGTAAATGTAGGGACAAATCAGGATGGCACGACATACTTAATTTTAAGGATCGTAAATGGATTATTACGTTAATTTTAAGGATCGTAAATGGATTATTACGTTAGGGGCTTTGTTCCCACCTGGGCTTAATGACCAATTATGAATGCACCAATGAATTGTTTTATGTACTACTATATATATATATATATATATATATATATATATATATATATATATATATATGAGTGGATTTTTGGTTTGCTCATGTTTACTCACTGAAGAAGGCTATTACAGCCGAAACCGGTTTGGGGCAGGTAGTTGGGCGTATCACCCTCTACCTTATGTGATTTTTTTATTATATATATTAAACTGTGGGTTTCCACCTTTACTCCTGGCTTTTCTTTGGTTTGGATGTATCAATTTGCGAGCCATGCAACAGCCGTACATGCATCTCACATACTCTTGGATGTTCATCATGTTTCACTGTTGCAGTCATTGCACTTGGGTTATCCTGCTGGCAGGCTACCCGCAGTCGGCCTGAATTCCAAAGTCCTTGTCCGGCGTTGGTTGCTGTCACCTCTTCCCTGACGTCAGTGTGCCAGGGGTATAAAAGATGCAGCTGACGCCATTTTCTTCAGTCTTTCTTGCCGCACGGTGCCCAAAGCAAAAGCAGTTCGCAAGTGCCGGTCGGCCGACTCCTGAGATTTTCGAAATCGAATTTCAGATCCAAAGTCTTTAATAAAGCTAAGTACCCCATTGGGGAAACTTTTTTCTTGCTCCAGACCGATGTCAGAAAAAGTTAACAATTGTATTTCTTGTGGGAAGCAAATACCTCATAAGGATTTCCACTCTTACTGTATTCCTTGCCTAGGCCCTGACCACGACATTGCTAGTTGTCGGTTTTGTGCTAGATTTAACCAACGCACTATTAAGCGTCAGTACGATTTTACT
Source organism: Protopterus annectens (assembly GCF_019279795.1). Classification (NCBI taxonomy): domain Eukaryota; kingdom Metazoa; phylum Chordata; order Ceratodontiformes; family Protopteridae; genus Protopterus; species Protopterus annectens. The sequence goes on from NC_056732.1 coordinate 826,663,135, forward strand.
TTTCATTATTTTGGCAGAAGGTTTAACTACATAATGCTGTCGGAACAACTGACGACCGGAATTCATAAAAAACGCAAGGATAAAGACAAGGACAAGCATCCGAGGTCCAAAACTGACGACGAAGCCTCTTCTAGGCCAGTCGCCGGTGCTCAGTGAGGCACTTTCTCAGCCCCTGACTCCTGCTACCTCAGAGCCACAGGCCACCTCCGACTCCCACGTGGAGACAGCTAGGCCTCTGGATACTGAAGGTATTGGCCCTTCGGAAATTAAACCCTCACATGGGTCCAGAGCCGCTGAGCAGGCATCTGCTTCTGAGGGTGTCTTCAGACCTACACAACTTTATATAAAGCCTATTTCAGCATCCAAGACAAAGTCTAAAACAGTTTTAAAGACAAGGAAACCAGTACAGCATTCTCCAGGACAGGCTTCTATGCCTAAGAAACAGATGCTCAAAATGGCCGAAGACCTAATTACTTTCATCAGGGGTTCCCATCCCCCTCCTGATTAGAGGCCTAGGCAAGACACTGAATATGATTCCTCTGATCAGGTTTCCATTTCATCTGATTCCTCTTCTGATCAGGGATATTCTGTTCCTCCCTATGAGGATTCTGATGCTGAAGATTCTATTCCTTCAGCTTCTCCTCCTGAGAACTATGCTTTTGGGGAAACCCTGCATACCATGAGGGAACATTTCCATTGGGAGAGCCAGGATTATTCCGATTCTAAGAAAAGACTTAGAGACTTTTACTTCCTCAGCACAGACCTCTTGCAATTCCCCCTGTTCTAAACATAGTAGATGATGTTTTTTCAGAGTCCGGCCTGTCTCCAGACTCTCTACCTCCTGCCCCTGTTAAGCCGGACAGATACTACAGTGTCCCAGACTCCTATAAATTTCTTTACAGAAATCCTGCTGCTGACCCTGAAACTATCTCACAGGGTCCCAAAGGGGTCGAAGGCTGCTTCTGCCAAAAACCCTGTCCCCTCAGACAGAGATTCTAGGGCTTTGGACAGATGGGGGAAAAAAGTTTACACTTCTGCTACCTTGGCTGTAAGGACTTTAAATTGTCAGTTTCATATGCTCAAATATCAGCAATACTTAACGTCTTTGTTAAAACAAAAAAAAATGTTGACAAATTCTGAATGTACTGAGAACAAAGAATTGCAGGATTTATTGCATGCAGCTGAACAAGTGGGAAAACATACTTTGCAATGTGGCTGTGATTCACTGGAGGCCTTGTGCAGGGCAGCTGTTACAAGTTCTGTTATTAGAAGGCATTCTTGGTTAAAGGAACAGAATCTGTCTGATCATGTTAAAGTTAAATTATTGGATGCTCCATTAGAGCACGATACTTTGTTTGGTGTTAAGGCAGAGGAGGTGTTAAAGAAAATGGAGGATAAGGCAAAATCTATGCAGACAGTAAAGGATTTCTTACAGGTGCAGCCACTCAGATTTAGCAGGAACTGGCCCTCTAAGAATTGGTCCTTTCCAGTGTCAGACATACCACAAAGGGGCAGATTCAGATGCCATACAGGCAGGCAACAGCCCCAGGGCTCATACAGGCCCAAACAATGGGGTGCTTCTACCTCCAAAAGCAGAGAAGACAAATCACAGCCTTATAGAAAACAGTCCCAATGACTTCCCTTTGCCAATGCCAAGCACTTATTTTTTGGCAGCACCCTTAGGGGGAAAGCTAGCACTTTTTTCACAAAACTGGCACAAGATCACCCAGGACAAATGAGTCTTAAATATAGTCTCTCAGGGCTACAGGTTCCACTTTCACACCCTTCCAAAGGCAAAAGGTATGCCAGACCTGCCACACAATCATGGCAAGAGGCACAAAAACAAGTTTCATCTCTCATGGACATGGGGGCTATTCAGCCAGTGCCACAACAAGAGCAGGGACAAGGATTTTACTCAAGACTTTTCTTAGTACCAAGAAAGGACAAAGCCTGGAGACCAATTCTGGACCTGTCTGTTCTAAATACTTTCCTGGACGTCCCAAAATTCAAAATGTTGACTCTACAGCAGCTTCTGCCCATGCTGGACAAGGCTTGGCTTGTAACTTTGGACCTCAAAGAGGCATACCTGGATGTCCCAATCAGACAATCTTGCAGAAGATACCTCAGATTCATAGCTGGCTCAATGCACTACCAATTCTCTGCACTGCCCTTTGGCTTATCTACTGCGCCCAGGGTCTTCACAAAATGCCTGGCACTAGTAATTGTATTTTGCAGACAAAGAGGAATTCAAATATACCCCTACTTGGACGACTGCCTTATTCAAGCAAAGGACAAAGATATTCTACTACAGCATCTGGCATTTGTAAAAAGATTACTAATTTGCCTAGGGTACACAGTAAACGAAAATAAATCAAAACTAGTACCCCCTCAAGAGAGAATATTCCTGGGTGCAAGCTTAAATACTACTGCCCAGATGGCTTATCTCACGCCAGGCAAAAAAGCATCTGACTTCTTACTTCAAAGACATGGCAACAAAGACCCAGTTATCTGCAAGAAAAATTCTGCAGGCTCTGGGCTACATGGCATCCTGCATTCTACTAATTCCATAAGCAAGGGATGGCTTGCACCTGTTACCCCTGGGCTTCCGGATATTGGCCAAGGCTCTTGCCACCCCCATAGTGCCTTTTTTAGGCAAGGCTCAAATGACAAACCTACCTCCCTAGAAAACACAAGTGGAAAAAACTAAGGGTAATGCTGCTCAATGCCAGAAGTCTAAACCTTAAGATGCACGCTCTCGAATCTCTCCTCAGTATGGAGAACATTGATGTCTGTGCAGTGACTGAAACCTGGTTCAAGGCTCCTGAGAGCACCCCAGCACTATCAGGTTTTACCTCATATCATGCTTTCCGGCCCCAAAACTTGGACCGAACCACAAAAGGAGGGGGAGTATCCATATTCATCAAAGATACCCACACCTCCAGGTTAGCGGCAACGCACGAAGCATCGGAGACCATCCAGGTGCAACTAACCATAGGCAAAACTGCCTTACAGTTTGTAGCATGCTACAGACCACCCTCTCAAACTCAGGAATCCCACACAGCCTTCCTGAAGACACTGGAGAGTATGAATGTCTCTCCATATACCATCATATTGGGAGACTTCAACTACCCAAACATAGACTGGGAACATTACGCAAGCCCCAACACCCTAGCCCAAAGGTTCCTAGAATTCATAAACTCAAATGCGATGGAACAACTAGTCACCATTCCCACAAGAGGAGACAATATACTTGACCTGATCATCACAAACATGGGGACAAAATGCTCCACACCGGAAGTATATCCCTCATTGGTAAGATCAGACCATAAATTAATCTCACTGGAAATCCACATCCCGCCCCCACCCCCTGCACAAAAGACCACAGTGAAGAACTTCTCAAAAGCCAACTTCACACTTCTTAAGACTGAAGTGGTATCCTTCAAGGCCCCATGGGCCAGAGGAAACCACAACCCACACTGCTGAATCCTTTACAAATGCCTTCTACGGGCACCTTCAAGAATGCATGGATCATGCAATCCCAAACAAAACCAAGACCCATTCCCCCAAAGGCAGGCGCCCAGTCTGGTGGACCCCAACCATAAACAAACTTTACAACAGGAGGAGGAAGCTACTACATGACAGAGCAAAATCCCTAAAAGGGAAGGCAACTCTGATCAGTACTAGCAAAAAACTACGATCACTCATAAAATCATCCAAGGCCAACTTTGAGAGAAAAATCGCAAAAGATACAAAAGACAATCACAAGGCCTTCTTTAGCTATGTTAGAAACCTGGGTGGAAACTCCCAGATATGCTCAGAGTTAGTCCAAAATGACACAAAATACACTGAACCCACTGACATTGCCAACATTCTGGCAGACAGGTTCAGTGCAAATTTCTCCCCAAAGGAGAAATAACTATCCCAGCAGAGTGTAGCCTCCCTAACATCTCAGATGCCCAGGTGAGAGCCGCCCTCTCTAAAGCTAAAAACACAGCATCAATGGAACCGGACGGTGTCCCAGGCTGTGTGCTACATGAACTCCAAGAGGAACTAAACCCACACATAAGGCTGCTGTTTAATCTTAGCCTTACTACAGGATACGTACCCAAAGAGTGGCGTATGGCAACAGTGGTCCCACTTCACAAAGGCGGTGCTTCTACGGACCCTGGAAATTACCACCCCATAAGCTTGATGAGCCTGGTCTGCAAAGCTATGGAGAGGATCATTATGGAACTCATAAACAAAGACATTGGGGACCTACAGACATTGGATCCTACCCAATTTGGCTTTGTCAAGGGCAGATCCTGCCTTTTGAACTTGGTCGACTTTTTTGAAACGGTCACTAAGGCCATTGATGAGGGTAAGGCAGTTCACACAGCCTACCTTGACCTTGCAAAAGCTTTTGACACAATACCCCACTCGGGCATCATAGACAAACTCACCAGCTTAAATGTAAACCCATATGTCACAAGATGGGTTGCAAACTGGCTCAAGGACAGAACCCACAGGGTCAGAGTTGCTGGAGCTATGTCAGACTCTAAGCCGGTCACAAGCGGTGTCCCACAGGGCTCAGTCCTGGGACCCCTCTTGTTCGGCATTTATTTTTCCGAGGTACAGGCAAACATAGGAGGATTGTGGCTGACAAAGTTCGCAGATGACTGCAAACTGGGCGCCATAATTGATACCCCAGCGGACACAAACATCCTTCAGAGAGGCCTCATAGAAACAGATAATTGGTGCCAAAACCATGGTCTAAAGCTGAACGCCAAAAAATGTATAGTCATACCCTTTGGGAAAAACAAGGTACCCACAAATTACCACATAGGTGGTAATCCATTAATCTGGAAGAGGTAATCAGGGACCTAGGGACCCAGGTTGACAGTAACCTCTCATTTGACACTCACATTGCCAAAGTGGTTAGGAAGACCTTCTATATTGCCCACCTTATCATGAAGGGTTTCACATCTAGATCAAGGGATGTCATTGTGCCCCTGTACTCTTCTCTTATCAGGCCAATGATTGAGTACAATGCCCCATTTTGGATGTATCTTACCCGACACCCCAAAAGTTCCTCACCAAGAGAATAAAGGGTCTTAAACATATGTCATATGCTGCCCGACTGAAAAAACTCCAGCTCTATTCAGTCGCATACCGCCTACTCAGAGGTGATCTGTGCCTGACGTACAAGGCCATGGCCAATCCGGAATTAATGGACATGCTCCACCTCAGAAAATCCAAATCAATCAGAGCCACGAGAGCAAGACACTTAAACCTCAACACAGAAATAAATAGGACGTGCTGGAGGGACAGATTCATAACCAGAGGCTCCCTACACTCTGGAACAGAATCCCAGTCCATGTTAGGCAGAGTCCCTCACTAACTCTGTTCAAGAGAAGTCTTGACGAGTGGATGGGAGATCGTAGGTTTACCCCGGGGGTCATCTCTGTGTCACTACTAGACAGAGGCACAGTAAACTAAACCCTAAATGGGCATAGTATTCTCATCCTAAGGGGTGGTGAAAGCCACACACACTCTGGCTAGGCTTATAAATGCCCTAGGGCAGATAGCCTAGTACGAACCTATGAACCTACAATGGTATCTAAAAAGTGTTTGGACTCAACATTGCTACAGCCTGGAAACAGTAATTACTCTCATTCCCTGCCTGCAACAGGAATTTCAGTGGTGGGCACAGCCCTGTCACCACAACAAGGAACAGCCATTCACCTTACCCACTGCCAGGCAGACACTAACAGATGCATCAGATTATGCCTGGGGGGCGCATATGGCAAGAAAATATATTCAAGGCACATGGCCCACAAACCAAATGCATCTTCATATCAATCAAAAAGAGATGCTAGCTGTACAAAATGCCCTGACAGCCTTCAAGGACCTACTTCATCCAGGACAACTACTGATAAAGACGGACAATACTACAGTCATGTGGTACATAAGCAAGCAAGGGGGCACACATTCCTACCCCCTCTGCAGGCAAGCCATGACTTTGTGGAACACAGCATTGACTTATCAAGTACATCTGCAAGCACAATTCCTGCCAGGAAAGACAAATACTTTGGCAGGCGAACTAAGCAGAAACCTCATGGATCCTCACGAGTGGAAACTGGATCCACAAATCTTCAACATGATAACAGGGAAATGGGGATGCCCAGACATAGATCTATTCGCCTCCCCTCACAACTGCCAGCTACAGAGATTCTACACCGAACTTATCACACGCAAGCATGGAAAGTGGACGCCCTTTCATTCAGCTGGAAAGCCCTTACAGTATATGCCTTCCCTCCTCTGCCTCTCCTCTCCAAGGTACTCCTAAAGGTCAGACAAGAGAAGCTAAAAATGATACTGATTGCTCCAGACTGACCAGGCCAACACTGGTACCCAATCCTAAAGAGCTTGTCTCAAGCCCCAGCCTGGGCATTGCCTCTAATACTTCATTCGCTGACCCAACAGAACAATCAGATCCTGCACAGCCAACTCAGAACCCCAAATCTGGCTGCATGGCGGATAATGTAATCATTCAGAACACACCTCTCTCTAAAGCAGTTATGGATGTTATTTTGGAGGCCAGGAGGCCCAGCACCAGAAAATCTTATGCAGAAAAATGGAAGAGATTCTGTGCTTGGAACCAAGCGCAGGGAATTGACTCGCTTGAACCAAATATTCCTCAGATTTTGCAATACCTAACTGAGATGCTGGACAAAGGCCTATCCTTCTTATCAATTAAGATCCATGCCTCTGCCATTTCAGCTCATTACAATACGGACCCACCTATTTTTTCTCATCCACTGCTAAGAGAGTTTCTCAGAGGGGCCAAAAACATAAGGCCTCCAAGGAGAGCACCAATACCTACATGGGACCTCAATTTTGTCTTGGAAAAACTCACACTGCCTCCTTTTGAGCCAGCCAATACAGCAGAGATAAAATACTTGTCATGGAAAACCACTCTTCTCCTAGCAATAACTTCAGCAAGAAGAGTCTCAGAGTTACAGGCATTAATGGCTGTGGAACCTTTTATTATTTTCCATCAGGACAGGGTTTCTCTAAGAACTAACCCGACATTGATGCCTAAGGTAGTGTCCAGCATGGCTCTTAACCAAACCATACATTTGCCTACCTTTTATCCAAACCCACAGAATAAGCAGGAGAGACTTCTGCATACTTTGGACATACACAGACAGCTACGCTTTTACTTGAACAAGACTAAAGCCTTCAGAAAGACTGAGCAACTCGTAGTGGCATATGCTGCAGGTTCCCAAGGAAAAGCCATTTCAAAGCAGACTATTTCAAAATGGATAAGGCCACTGCATTTGTTTCTGCTGTTCACAAAATGGCAAATCAGTGCCCAAGGGCATTAGGCCACATTCTACCAGAGTAGCAGCCACTTCAGCAGCCTTCCTCAGAGGAGTACCAACCAAGGATATTTTGGAGGCTACAACATGGACTTCAGTACACCCTTTTGCAAAGCACTACCATTTGCCTCTCTACTCTAAATCCAGAGCAGGCTTTGCCACTGCAGTTCTGCAGGGCCTCATAGCCACTCCAAACTCTATTTAGGCCCAGCCGCCCACCCCCAGCTTTGGGATTCAACCCAAGTGTAATGACTGCAACAGTGAAACACGATGAACATAGTACAGTTGTGTACCTACCATAAATGTAGATGTTCGAGTGTATTCACTGTTGCAGTCCAGGTTACCCTCCCACCATCCCCCTTTTTTCTTTGCTGGGACTTATCTGTACCTATCTATTCTATACAACCTATGTGGTGTATTTGCTTGTAGATGAAGGTTATTTGCATGCTTTTTTATGATCATAATTTTTACAGCCTACCCTTCTGAGGGCACAGGATAACCCAAGTGTAATGACTGCAACAGTGAATACACTCGAACATCTACATTTATGGTAGGTACACAATTGTACTTTCTTAAATATAGTATCCCAGGGATACAGATTTCATTTCCACACGTTGTCAATTCCAAATGGATGGCCAGATCTGCCTCCAAATCAGTGGCAGAGGCCCAGAAACAAGTTCTGTCCCTCATGGATATGGGGGCTATTCAACCAGTACCAGAAAAGGAAAAAGGACAAGATTTTTATTCAAGACTTTTCCTGGTACCCAGAAAAGACAAATCATGGTATCCAATTCTGGACTTATCCATTCTAAATACTTTCCTGGACATTCCAAAATTCAAGATGCTGACTCTACAACAGTTACTGCCTATGCTGGGCAAGGATGGCTGGTTGGTTACTCTAGACTTAAAAGAGGCTTACCTGCATATCCCAATCAGGGAATCTTGCAGAAGATACCTCCGCTTCAAGGCAGGCTTTTTGCATTACCAGTTCTCTGCACTGCCCTTTGGCTTATCTACTGTGCCCCGGGTCTTCACAAAGTGCCTGGCACCAGTAATTGCATTTTGCAGACAAAGAAACATTCAAATTTATCCTTATCTAGACAATTGTCTAATTCAGGCAGAAAACAAGGACACTCTTCTACAACATCTGGCGTTTGTGAAAGGGCTTCTAACATGCCTAGGGTACACCATAAACAAAAAGAAATGACAACTGGTACCCTCTCAAATAACTACATTCCTTGGTGCAAGCTTGAATACAACTGCCCAGATGGCTTACCTCAGACAAACCAATTCAATTGATGACATAATTCAAACAAGTAGCCACAAAAACCCAGCTATCTGCAAGACAAATTCTGCAAGCCTTGGGGTTCATGGCTTCCTGCATTCTAGTAATTCCATATGCAAGACTGCCTATGAAGAAACTTAAATGGTACCTAAAAAGCTTATGTAGTCAACATTGTCACAGCCTGGAAACAATGATTCCTATCATTCCTTGCCTGCAACAGGAGTTCCTGTGGTGGGCAGAGGCCTGTCACCAAAACAAGGGACTGTCATTCTTTCCACCCCCTGCCACCCAAACCCTGACTACAGACGCATCAGATTATGCTTGGGGGCACATCTAGCAGGGAGATGCATTCAGGGTGAATGGAGCCCAAATCAAATGCACCAACATATCAACCAGAAATAAATGCTAGCTGTACAGAATGCTCTGACAGCCTTCAAGGACTTTCTTCATCCAGGAAAACTACTGATAAAGATGGACAACACCACAGTTATGTGGTACATAAACAAGCAGGGGGGAACCCACTCCTACCCCCTTTGCAGACTAGCCATGGCTTTGTGGAACACAGCCTTGATTTACCAAATACATCTACAAGCTCAATTCCTGCCAGGAAAGCAAAATACTCTGGCAGATGAACTAAGCAGAAATCTTATGGACCCACACGAATGGAAACTGGATCCACAAATCTTCAGCATGTTGACACGAAAATGGGGGAGCCCAGACACAGATCTTTTTGCCTCTCCCCAAAACTATCAGTTGGACAAATTCTGCACAAGAACTCATCACAAAAAAGTTTGGAAAGTGGATGCTCTATCCTTCAGCTGGAAAAACCCATCAGTCTATGCCTTTCCCCCTCTGCCTCTGCTCTCCAAGGTTTTACTAAGTCAGACAGGAAAAACCGAAAATGATTCTGATTGCTCCAGACTGGCCTTGCCAACATTGGTACCCGCTTCTACGCAATATGTCACATCTTCCTCCATGGTACCTGCCTCAGACACCTTAATTACTGTTTCAGCAGAACTATCAAGTTTTGCACACTCTGCTCCAAACTCTGAATCTTGCAGCATGGCTAATCAACTAATTTCACCATTCACATCTCTCAGTAAACCTGTGATGGATGTCATTTTGGAGGCTAGAAAGTCTAGTACTAGAAAATCTTATGCTGATAAATGGAAAAGATTCTGTGCCTGCAACCAAGCACAAGGAATAAACACAGCAATGCCCAATATTCCTCAGATTCTGCAATATTTAACTGAGATGCTTCACAAGGGCCTATCTTTTTCTTCTATAAAAATCCATGCCTCGGCCATTTCGGCTCATTACAACACAGAGCCTCCTCTCTTTTCTCATCCCCTGCTAAAGCAGTACTTCAGAGGGGCCAAAAATTTGAGACCTCCCAGGAGAGCACCAACTCCTGCATGGGACCTCAATTTTGTGCTGGAAAAACTCACCCTACCTCCTTTTGAACCAGGTGCTACTGCAGACATAATATTTATCTCTTGGAAGACAGCTTTTCTTTTAGCAGTCACTTCAGCTTGAATTATTTCAGAACTACAGGCTCTCATGGCAGTGGAGCCTTTCATTATCTTTGATCCAGACAGGGTGGCTCTCAGGACCAATCCATCCTGTATGCCTAAGGTGGTATCCAGTGTGGCTCTTAATCAGACCATTCATCTGCCAACTTTTTTCCCAAATCCACAGAACAAGGGGGAGCGGATTCTGCATGCATTGGATGTACACAGACAACTAAGATTCTATTTAAATAGGACAAAATCTCTAGGAAAATCTGAGCAACTACTGGTGGCATTTGCTGCAGGGGCAGAGGAAAAGGCTATTTCAAAATGGATAAGCCATTGTATTCGTTTCTACTACATGCACCATGGTAAACCTGTCCCCAAGGGGATCAGATCCCATTCCACCAGGGCTGCATCTACTTCTACAGCTTTTCTCAGAGGGGTTCCTACCAGAGACATTCTAGAAGCTGCTACATGGAGCTCGGTTCATACATTCACCAAACATTACCATTTACCTCTCTTCTCTAAATCCAGTGCAGGCTTTGCCACTGCTGTCCTGCAAGGGCCTTATAGCTGCTCCTAATGCTGTATAAATCCATCCTCCCAACCATAGCCTTGGGATTCTACCCAAATGTGATGACTGCAACAATGAAACACGAAGAACATAGTTCAGATGTGTACACTTGCCATAAATGTAGATGTTAGAGTGTGTATTCACTGTTGCAGTCCTGGTTACCCTCCCTTCAGCACCTAACTTCTTTTGGCTGTACCTCTACTTTCCTTTACTATGCTTAAATGCCTCTTTGGTGTATTTGCTTTTTTGTTGGAGGTATATCTTTGTGCTTTTATGTTTAATTGATTCCCATTAGGGGGGCACCTAACATCTGGGGCAAGAAAAACTGATGTAATGGTGTCAGCTGAATATTTTATACCCCTGACGACCTGACATCATGGAAGAAGGGACAGCAACTGACGCAGGACCCAAGACTTTGTTAATCAGGCCGACTGAGGGCTACCTGCAAGCAGATAACCCAAATGTAATGACTGCAACAGTGAATACACTCTACCATCTACATTTATGGTAAGTGTACACAACTGTACTTTCCTCGTGCAGTCAGAAGATGCCCGTTTCCAACTCGCTTGAGCAGTGCATCTACTGTCTCGGCACCAACCACCTGAAGGTTGAATGCAGTATTTGTGCTGCATTCAACCCCAGGGCCCTGATCGAACATCGTAACAAACTTCTTTTAAAAGGATTGGTTAAGGGGGGGCCCTTTGGTTATGGAACCCGCCTCCAAAGCAGCACCATCTGGACAGAAGAGGAAGTCATCTTCCTCTTCCTTGTAGAAGTTTCCTCTAAGACACCTAGGCTGTCGGATCCCAGATCCCTGGCTCTGACTCCAGCTTTAGCGTTGTTTTTGGTCCTAAGATCTCTGATCTGAGAACTTCAAGAGAGTCAACTCCCGGATCCAAGGCTTCCACTCCCAACCCTTTGGCCCTGAGGGTTTCGGGGTCAACTCCCAGATCCAAGGCCTCCGGATTGAAGCTTTTGGACCCGACCCAAAGCAGATCTGACACTGATCCAACCCTTTCGGCTCCGAGGGGTTCAAGAACTGTTTCCTTGAGCCCTTCTGCTTCCTCGGGTCCTGTACAGTCAGATCCGAGACCCTTGGCGGATCCCATCCTGATTGAGGACCTTCCTTCAGATCCTGCAGTAGGAGATCATTTATTTTCTCCTCCTTGTTGGACGCGTTCCCCAGATCAGCTAAGAAAGCCCTCTGGGATCTCAACATGGGTCTTTGGCTAGGTCTTTGGCTTCCTCCCGATCCTCTAGGAGCATCCTCCCCTCTGATATGGACAGGATGATGTGGTTCTTGAGGGCTCAAATATAACTGGGGCTCTTGGCTTCCCCAGCCCACAGGATTGGAGAACCTTCTCCCACTTCCTGGCTTCTTTCTCCTCATCTGACCTTCCAGGGTTTGGACTTAGGGGAGCCAGCACCTACCAGGGAGGTGATGAGGTTCATGGGACCTCCCTGATCCCTACCCTGTCAGAGTCCATGGCCAGCTCTGTTCCCCTCCCCCCAGGACAGATTGGGCCACCGGTCTGGGTTGTCGCCCCAAAGTCTGTGGAGGCTAGTTCAGGTTTGGGCCTTTCAGTCCGTTCCTTGCCCCTCAGTGCTTTGGCGCTTGATAGCTCTGGACCAGCACTATCCGAAGGGTTGGAAGTTCTGGCGGGGTCTGCCCCTTCCTCCATTGTGGTGTTAGCAGAGGGGGAGGGAGCCTCGTCCAGTATCTCCATGTTCTGGGTAGCGGAGAGATCCCTCTCTACAACTAGAGTGACCTATCCTGCACACCATGCTCCATTTTAGCCTCCGGGGAGGTTTCCTCTATTGGGGCCCCCACCTCTTCTGAGTCTTCCCCTGAGCATCCGGCGGAGGAAGTGCCTTGGAAGAGGACATGTTGGAGGAGACATCTGGACTTCGTGATGGAGTCTGTCATGGAGGACACTGATATCAATGAAGGGGACAGGTTCCCAAGGTCACAGCCCGATGATGTCTGCTTTGGAGACATACTGGAGATTCTCAAGGCCAAGGGCGGTTGGTCAGCCCAACCTCAGTCTTCTGAGGGAGCAGTGTTCCTGGAGGGTTTCTGTTCGGGCCCATCTGCCTCGTGTGTCCCTCCCCCCCTGCTGACCCATTAATCAACCTCATTGCCAGCAGGGCCTGGAAGGATCTCCCAATACAGTGGAGCCAGTACCTAAAAGACCGGGCAAATTCTTAAGCCCACTGTCAAACAAACCCTTTGGGTCCAAGGCAGTCCCAGTTGATGCAATTGTGGTAGCTGCCACCACCAACAAAGAGCTGGCAGAACAGAGTTCATCTGTCCATCCTCCCAACTGTGAATCCAGAGTGCTGGCGAGATTTGAAAAGTGGGTGTTCGCATCATTTTCTTTTGGCCTGCAAGCTCTAAGTTACCCAACTCATTTTACCCATCTCCAGAGGGACTTGATAAAGGTGCTCACCATCTCCCTCTGAATCCATGCCTGTGGAGGACCTTAAGTCTGTTTCTCCTAAGCTGGCCACTCTTGTGTAAATAGCTACTTCGTCTGTGAGGTTATTATCCAACACTGCAGAGGGTTTTTCATGGGTGGCAGTTACAGGCATTGCTATCATTTTCAGAGGCCTTTAAAGCGTTGTTCACCAATGCCTCCTTTGATGGTTCCACCCTCTTTGGACCAAGTGTTAAGAAAACTTTGACTCACAGTGAGCAAAAAGGGAAGTCACTGTCAGCTGTGGGGATCAAATTCTCCACTTCTCAAAGGTCCTTCTCCAAAAACCAAAGGAGGAACAGGAAAATGGTGGTTCCGCAAGTCAGTCTTCTTTTCAGGAAGCTCAAGAGGATTCCTCTTCCAGGGGATGGGGAGAGGTTTCAGTGGTCGACGCCTCCCTAGGGGCTTCAGGGATCCCTTCTCCAAGAAACCCTTCCAGCACCCCTGAGGCGTTACCCAGCTGTCCCTCCCTGGAGGCAGTTGGGGCTTGGTTGGCTTTGCACCCTTTATCCTGGGCAAACATCACAAATGATCAGTGGATGCTAAATATCATATCCAGGGGCTACTTATTCCCTTTTCTGATCCCCCGCCAAGAAACAGAACTCTCCCAGATGCACCCACTCAGTGAGAGTTAGTCTGCCTATAGGTCACCAACCTCATCCAAAAAAGAGCCATCCAAAAGGTCCCTGCAGGACAGAGAGATTTGATGGCATTGAAACCTCAGGGGGTTTCTGTTCCAGCTCCGCCTTACTCCTCTACTCCACTTAAAAGACCCAGGGAACTGGATTCCTCTGAGGAGAAGTTAGTCTGATGAGGAATCCCTTACATACTTACTCTTCTCAAGTTACTTCTCCTTTGGACTATGGGTCAGAGGAAGAGAAATCTTATCAGGTGTGATACTCCCTTTGAAGAGATTTCTTTTGAGGACACAATCTCTAGGATGATGGAGTTTTTTTAAAAGTGATTGTGCTCAGGTCTCTGAGATTCTCTGAGATCCATAAGAGGTGTACTATGAGTTGCTGCAGATGGAATCTCCTAAAACTTCTGCAGTTCCTCCTGTTGTGGCTACTTTGGATGAATTGTCCAGTGCCTCTAAAGCTCCTGATTCCCAGCCCTCTACTCTCAAGAAACCTGAAAAGTTTTACAGGGTGCCAGAGGGCTGTAATTTTTTGAACGAGTGCCCTGCTACTGATCCCTCAGTGGTGTCTGTGGCCACTCACAAACCCTCTCAGTTTTTTCCTTCACCCAAGTTACTGCTTTCTGATAAGGACAGCAGAACCATGGAAAGGCTAGGTAAGAAGGTTTACACTTTGGCTACCTTGGTTTGTAGGACTATTAATTATCAGACCCTTAGTCCAGGTATGTGTTGGCTCTCTTAGCTCAGGCTTGTCAGGTTATTTCTGATCTTCCAGACTGTGAGAGTCAAAACTTCTGCTCTTTGTTTGTTAGGGACTTCCTCCTAGGTGGTTTGTCATTCTGTCAAGTGTAGTTATGATGCAGCTGATGCTGCTTCTAGGACTGCTGCATTTGCGTCTGTAATGTGAGGTATTCTTGGATTTGGCTTCACCATTGCCTGATGATATCACGGCTAAGTTGGTGGATGCCCCTCTTGCTAAACACTTCTTTGGGGAAGCTGCCGCTGATTTTTTAAGCCCCTTCAGGATAAGGGGAAGACTTTACAGGAACGCAAATGTGTTTTTCTCTTGTTACTAAATTTCAGAGAAATTACCCCAAAAAGTCAGCCTTTGTTCTCAGGCAGTCTTGCCCTCTTCCTAAGAGCAAAAAAGGGTGGTAAGTGTACTCCTCATGCTAATGCTGCACAGACTTCAGTGACTCAGAAGTCTTCCTTTCCAGATAAACCAGGTGCTGTCTGACTATTCATTTCTTCCCAGCCGTGTTCCTGTTTCCCTTCACCTCTCTCTTCGTGTTTGGCTTCAGATTACTCAGGATTCCTGGGTGCTGTCCATTATCTGTCAAGGGTATTTGATAGTGTGGCAATTCCTTCTTTTTATAGGCATTCCTTAGCCTCCTCGGGAATAGCTCCCCTTTTTCTCAGAGGTGCTTTGAGACTTTGTCTCAAGGTCTTATTCATGAGGTGCCTGTGTCCCAAAGGGGGAGGGGGTTTTACTCATTGATGTTTCTAGTACCTAAAAAAGAGGGTACTTGGAGGCCTATTCTAGACCTCTCTCATCTAAACACTTTTTTGAAGGTGCCCACTTTTCAAATGTCCCTTCAGACTGTCTTCCCTCTTTTGCTTCCTCAGGCTTGTATGGTGTCTCTGGATCTCAAGGATGCTTATCTCATATCCCAATCCATCCCCTTTTCAGGAAGTTTTAGCATTTCTCTGTTGCTCCCTGGCATTTTTAGTTCTCTGCTTTGCCCTTTGGCCTTTCTGCTGCCAAAAAGGTATTCACCAAATGCCTTGCTTCTGTGATTGCTTTTTGAGGGCTTCAGAGGATCCAAGTGTTTTCTTACATGGGCAACCTAGATTCAGGCATCCTCTTCAGAGATCCTTTTGCAAAATCTTCATTTTGCCATTTCCCTTCTTCAGAGCTTGGGGTTCACAATACACTTCAAAAAGTCTTCCCTGACTCTCTCAGGATCATATTTTTCTAGGTTGCAGGATTCAGACAGTGTATATGCTGGCATCAATGCCTCCTCCCAGTGCCTTAACTCTCATTTCCTCCTTTCAAACTCTTCTTTGGTCTCTATTACAACCAGGGAGTTTCTGGGAGCTCTGGGTTTCATGCAATCTATCATCCCTATGTTCCCTCTAGCCAAATTCCACATGAGAATGTTTCAGTGGTTCCTGAAGTCAGTTTGGTTTCAATATGCACATATTCAAGAAATTGTATTTCCTCTTCTAACTTGTCTCAAGAAGGAACTTCACTGGTGGATCAGCAGTTGTCTGTAAATCCAGGGCTCCCTTTTCACTTCCTCCCTCCCTCCCTCTCAGAGCTGTTCACAGATGCTTCACATGTGGGGTGGGGAGCAGCTTTTGGCACCCTAAAGATGCAGAGGGTGTGATCGCCTCTTAGCAGAAGGAGCATATCAATGTCAAAGAGATGACCTGCTGGCTCTGCAGGCTTTACATCCTCTTTTCTTCCCAGAACCTCTCAAGGTATGTACAGACAATGCTACAGTGATGTGGTGAATATAAATAAACAGGGGAAACAAGATCTTACCTTTTTGCCATTGGCACTCCTGGTTATGGGATCTTGTCTAGTATCAAGTGACTCTTAAGGCACTTGACATTCCCTCAGGTCAAAACATTGTGGCAGACACTTTGAGCAGGTCCTTAATTCAATCCCATGAATGGATGCTTCACAGGGATGTGTTTTTGGATATTGTCCACCGGTGGGGTACTCCTCAAGTAGATCTGTTTGCCTCCCATCTGAACAGATAACTTCCTCTATTTTGTGCCAGAGTCCCAGGTCCTCTGGTGCAGAAGGTGGACACCTTCTCTTTTTCTTGGAAGGGGATGTTTCTTTACACTTACATCCCCTTTCTCCTCATTCCAAAAGTTATCTTCAGAATTCAACAGGATGTTCCTAAAATCTTGTTGGTGAATCCCTTTTGGCCAAGACAACATTGGTTCCCTCTTTATGCATTTAGCCAAGGGCAGTCATCATAGGTTACCTCACAGAGGTGATCTACTCGCACAAGACAAGGTATCTCTCTTCCATCCCCACCTGTCCATTCTTCAACTGACACTGTGGGTGTTGAGCTTTAGATTCCATATAGACACCTTTTTTCGAGAGGACATGCTTAGGGTCCTGCAGCAGCCTAGGAAACCCAATACTAGGAAATCCTACTTATCCAAATGGAAGAGGTTTTCTGTTTGGTGTCTCTCATAACTTGGAACCACTTTCAGTGGATTTTCCTTTGGTTCTCTCTTTTTGTGAATTGTTCAGTGCTGGTTTGGCCTATTCTTCCATTAAGGCCCACTTATCAGCCATCTCTGCTTGTCTGCCTTTATCTCCTCCTTTAGCTTCTAGATTTGAAGCTAAACAATTCCTTAAAGGTGTCCTTCATATTAGGCCTTCCAGGAAAGCCTGTTCCACCTCTTTGGGGTCTTAATTTTGTGTTGGAGAAATTGACTCAGACTCCTTTTGAGCCTGCTGTTTCAGCTTCCTTGCAACATTGCTCTTGAAAGACTGTTATTTTGTTAGTCCTTACTTCTGCCAGACGGGTGTCTGAGCTTCAAGCCCTTATGGCTTGTCCTCCTTTTTTGGCGTTTCATAACTACAGGGTGTCCTTGCATATTAATCCTCCTTTTATGCCCAAGGTGGTTAATGAGTTGTCAGTGTATTAATTTGCCTACTTTTTCCTACTCCACAATCTGCCAGCGAGAGGGTGCAGCGTACTTTGGATATGCATAGGCAGGTCAGATTTTATTTGGATAAGAATAAGTGTTAGAAAATTTGATCAGTTTTCTTTTCATCATAGGTCTCTAGGATTAGCTGTATCCAAGCAAACTGTTTCTTCTTGGACATTTAAAGCTATTTCCTTTTTGTTATTATTTTCATGGTAAGAGCCTTCCTTCTGTAAAAGCTCATTCTACTACAGCTGTGGCTTCTGGTGTTTTTTTTTTTTCAAGGGTTTGGATACTAATTTTATTCTTAAGGCAGCTACCTGGATTTCTGTGCATACTTTTACCAAGATAAACCAAAAAAAAAAGTACTCCAATCATCTCAGACACCAAGAAAGATCTTTAATTCCAAACTATGGCACAAAAGCAAAGCTTTCAAGTCTACAAGACTCCTACTGAATGCAAAAATCTGTGTAACAGTTCAAAGTTTGTCTACATCCAGCCTATCAGAACCATCTATTCTGTCACATGTTACATGGTCATATGATAAAATGGATTTACTATCATTTTCCCGATCGCACAATGTGCGAACTGTCATTTCTATGAACCATAGAAACGAAAACCACCTTAAGCGAACAACACAAATGTCGAATGTGGAATTGGTGAATGTTTGAATTTGACACAATTCGAACATTTACCACACTTCCGCAAATGGAAAGTCTCCAACACACACAGTACACAATCTGTGTGCAGGGGACAAGCCCCCTTGCAACCCCCACTACTTAGATATACACACTCTGCAATCGCACTATAGTGAGGGAAAGGCATTCAGACGCCTAGGCAGCGAGACATTTCCCTGTAATACATTCGACTGGGGACATATGGCTGAAGTGACATACAGCTGCAAGAGATATAAGGCTGTTTGCAAATTCCCTGTGGGCAAAGAGAAGCATACACTGCCATGCCCACAGCTTTAATAACCAAATGCACAGGGGGAAAACAATGTCCATGGTCCCCAAGGGGACATGAGACAGCAGGCAATATGGCAGGCATCAGCAGCAGGCTGGCTAGAGGGCATGTCTGTGGCAGTAAAAATGCCGTGCACAATGGGCAGTGCCTTTATAATTGGAGTATATGGACCATTACCCCCTTTACAGTGTCTAGGAAACATTACCTAAAATGCATACTGGAGCATAAATGTGACTACAGTAGCCTGCAGGATTTCCTCCATGCTGTCGCACACTTCTACATGTTGTAGTTATATAAGTATGTACTGTACACTGAGCACAGCACTCATTACTTCTTCTGCCGCCATGCATTGGCTATTAAAGCTGTGAGCATAGCAGTGTGTGCTTCTCTTTGCCCACAGGGGATTTGCAAACAACCATATTTCTCTGCAGTTGAATGTCACTTCAGCCATGTGTCCCCAGTCAAATGTACCACAGGGAATTGTCTCGCTGCCTAGGTGCCTGAACCCAAGGGAATGGGTACATTTCCCAATCCCCACTATAGTGCGATCTGCATGAAAATGTAGAAAGTCACAACAGTGAATGCTGTATTGCATTCGCTGTTGTACATTTCTACATTTTAGCGGTTGTTCTTTCGATTCTACCAAATGGGTCGTTTCAGACTAATGTGAATCGCACATAGTCCGATCACCCATTTGATAGTAAGCCGATAAAATAACCATATGATAATGACTTAATAAATATGTATGTTAAACATGTATATATTATGGCCTAGAAACAATTTTATAGTAGTGCACGTTTCTAGGTCATAATACATGTTTTACATACATATTAAGTAATTATCATATGAAGTAATTTTATCATATGACCATGTAACATGACAGTTGCTGATGCGCTGGATGTAGAGATTTAAATTTGAACAACTGTTACACAGATTTTTGCATTGAGAAAGAGTCTTGTAGACTTGAAAGCTTTGCTTTTGTGCCGTATTTTGGAATTAAAGGTCTTCTTGGTATCTGAGACAACTGGAGTACTGTTTGTTTGTTACATTTCTCACCTTTGTACTTATTACTGCCAAACTTTTGTATTTTTTCATACTTTTACCAAGCTCTAAAAGTTGGATGGAATCTCCAGAGCTAAAGCTGGTTTTGCTAGGACCATCCTTCATGGCTTCCTAGAGGGGTCTGCTGGTCCTTCCTCCTTCCAAGTTTCTTCTTGAGCTTTGACACTCTCCCAGATGTATGGAATACTGCAACAGTGACATGAAAGGACATAGTACCATTGTATAAAATCTTGCTATAACCGTAGATGTCCTTCCCTTCACTGTTGCAGTACTCATTCACTCCCTCCCTCCTTCCTCTCCCTGGCCCTCTTCTCTTCTAGATGTACTGGTTACCTCTTGGTTTTCCTTGGACTGGCATTCCTACTGGGGCTACCAGTCCTAAGGATGGTACGTCCGGGTGTCACCCTTATACTCTACACTACATGAGCATACGTGTGATGTATGGCATACCTTAAAGCAACCTAATGCTTTGGTATACTGGTTGGATATTAGGCTGCCCTTGGCAGGAAATCCCAAATGTAAGGAATACTGCAACAGTGAAAGAAAGGACATCTAATGTTATGGTAAGATTTTATACAATTGTACTTAGTATGAGTTATATCCTGCCAAGGATATAATCAGCCAGTTTCCAAAGCTTCAGGGCACCTTCCTCATACTCAAACTGCTGAGCTGACTGATCAAAAAGTCAGGTTTGGGTGTCAAGCCTTTCAGAGCTTTCCTGACAAAAAAAAAGTTGTTTTTAGTTTCTTGTTTAGGAAAGTCATTTTTAAACTATGGGCAGGATTCACGAAGCCTCCGTGTAAGAGATACAAGGCTTACACCGAGGCTGCAGTTAAACGGTGTGACGTCAGCATGTCATGCATATGCATGAGGGTATGCTGAATCACACCTAAGGCTAACACGGTCCGTGGAAGACAGTAGGGGGCGTGTCCGTAGGCCGAGCCCTGCAAGCGGACACGCCCCCAGAAGAGTAAAAGTGCCCAAAGTAAACACCCACGACAGAGTCCATGGAAATGTGAATAAACACAACACAACACATGCCCCCACAGACTATGAACATAAAATATATAAATGAACATGTTATAAATATTTTTTTTAAATCGTAAAGATGTTTGCCCGTGAGTGCACTCGTTTGCGCGGGCATGCCCGTAGCTTAGCCACAGTTAGCAGTCAGTGGAAAAGCATATAAGAACTAAATATGCAAAGTTAGCCAAGAAGCAATAGCGTAGCGGTAGAGACGTCTGCTGAAGAGCAGGCAGTCATGGTTCGAGCCCCCACAACATCAATTTTTATTTTTAGTAAAATAAGCACGAAACAAGTCCCTGACAAACATGTACACATATAAAATTATATTTTATGTAAAATGTAATGAAATAGGCCATTTATTTTGAAGAAATGTGAGATAAAATCATAAAAAATGCCAGATGTGCCTATAGCTGAGCTACAGTTTAACAAGATGAGTGCATCTGCCCGTAGGTGAGCAGTGGTTTAACAGGTGTAAAATGAGTGCCCGTAGGTGAGCAGTGGTTTAACACGCTGAAACTGTGTGCCCCTAGCTGAGCTGAGCGTAATATGCGTGCTGACAGCCAAATGAGGCGCAAACCAGCGTAACCCGTTTGCGTGGAGCTGCGCACCGCGCCAACAAGCTAACCGACGGGCAACATTGAGCAAGCTGTAACAAAACTGCCTTTACACAGACACACCCCCTAGCCTGTCTAGACAGTCATAAAATATAAAAAGCAGTGGCCAGGTTCGAACCCAGGATAACCATGCACCATTTCAAGGTACTGAACCACTAAGCCATGACAGCTGTATTTAGAAATGCAGTAATAGCAAATATATAGGAATGAATAGAAAGTGGAGCATGACAAAGCAGGTTTTGTGAAGTTGATAAATTCCAAAATGGCCAATCACAGATAAGTGCGGGAAAAACAGCATATATAAGCCCCATAGGCGGGAATACACAGCATAAACGATTGTAGAACTAACTTGCAGCCAGAATGTCAGGAGTAAGTGAGGGTAGTTGCTTTCGAGCACAGAGGTGGGGCATTGAAGAGTCCAGATACATGGTCTGGCTCCTAGTCCACAATCATGAGGCCCAACTCATGCAGGGCCAGGTCCTGTGGGGAGCATGTAGGGCTGAGGCGTGGGACCGGTTGGCTCATGATCTCACCAGTGCCACAGGGATTCCAAGGACTGGTGAGCAGGTCCGTCACCACCATGCGGACCTGAAGAGACGGAAGCAGGACCAATTGAACCTTTGGATCCAGGAGGCCCGGCAAATGCCCAACGCCCCACTACTGAGTAAGTTACATTTAATTATGTATGTAAGAAATTAAACTAGCTGATATTATGGAGATGTGTATTCCAATATTACTTCATTTATATTACAGCTGCAGGTGTCCGTTCTGCGAACCGCAGAGCCTATGGCGATAGGCTGGTGCGGTTGCGCCACCAGGCAGGTCAGTAATCCACTCCCAGTAACTGTAAAGAAATATAAAAGTATGACAGTTAGCAAAAGAGTGCAGTGTAGTCACTAAGTAATAAAATGTGCAAGTAACAGTGTAAGAGTGTTTGCAAGTATTGCTTGATTACAAAAGTGTGTTGCAGTCTGTAATCCAAACAGAAAAATGAAAATGTCTGAAATAAAGTCTGAAATAAAGATGCCCCACCTGTAATATAATAGTACACAACCTGCAGCAGGCTGAAAAGTACAGCTGCAGAAGATGAGCAAATCACGTGTGAAATATATCCCTGTTGAAATACTGAAACATGACAGAAGTGAGACTGCTGGAAAGGATTGTAATAACTACAGGTAAAACATGTCAATAAAGCCTAGAAGTAAGTACCATCCTGAATAGTAAAATGAAAACAAGTGAGAGAGTGTGAGAAAGAGTTATGAATCCACCAATAAAGTAGTAATAACCCTGAATAAAGTATACTGCAGTCAGTACAGAATGAAATGAATGTGACAAGCAGAACCAAACTGCGAAATGTGTTCAAAGTGTTGCCGCAGCTGGAATGTGTATCCCAAAATCTGGATATGTTGCTCTCAGTCTGCAATATGCAGATAGTATGATTGTCTGAAATATCAAACATCCACAGTTGTCTATAGCTATATAAAGCAAATGTAGCAGGATGATGTAGCTGAACAAAGCCAGATATGAATGTGTATGAATAACAATAAAATGTATATTGATGTAGCAGTAACAGTCCTATCACCAAACTGAAGTAGTTATCATATAGGAAACTGTAGTTAGAACAGTAATGTGTATATATCTGCAGCTATTAGAAATGTACAGCATATGTATTGGTATTCGAAGGTGTTAATAATATTTTCTTCACCCCACCCTATAACCACATATAATCCATTCCACGTGAAATTGGTATGTGCAATCACAATCAACACCCGTGGACATTTGTCCTGTTGGGTCATAAATATTTGCATGTACGTTGATGCATCTGCCCTGTTCATACATCCAAACCTGATGGCCTGTTGCCAGCAATCAACCCTGCATGTTGTTGTACTGTGTATTGCTGTTCAAATTATACATGTGTTATGCTCGCTGTTCAATGGTGTGAATATCTGGGTGTTTGGTTAATGGGAATACTAATGCATGCTATTACAACTAATTGCGAATGGTATTGTATGTTACTAACCCAAACTGTCATGACATAATGCAAAACATAGGACGACAGGGAAGGCGGGTTCCAGCGGTCCCACCTCTCCCACCTCAGCTGGCGAGTGCACCTGGCACTAGTGCCCAGTCTGGACCCTCCTCCGGTGGCCCTGTGCCACCTGCGGGTGGAAGCGCTGCAGGGGATGGGGCCCGTCCCCCCTCTGCAAGCGTGGCCAGAGGAGAACCACCACTCACCCTCTGTAGCGTCCGGACTGTGGTGCGTAGGGAAATCTGGGACTCTGTTCTTGGGCCCCTATGCCAGCTTGAGGCACAGGTGGCACAACTTACGGGCATGCCTGTTGCCCGGCCTACACAGCCCCCAGCACAGCCCTGTCCTGGGCAGTGAAGGAACAGCGGCAACTGCCCATATGTGGGGATATCAGTTCCACTGTTGCCATCTGTGGGCTCATGGGCTCTGGATATCCAAACATCCGTCCCCGTCAATTGTGTAACCCCCCCACATGTCATACACCGCCACTGTATGCGTCTTGTTTGTCTTGTCTGTTGACCTACCCAACCTACCTCCCCAGCTATACTGACTTCCTTCACCTGATATACCACTCTCACCTGAAAAAAAAAAAAAAAAAGGGCACTCTGTACCCACAAAAAAATTACGCCCCATACATAGCTGCCCATTCTGCACACATGTCTGCTGGACATGGAAACTATCAGTTACAATTGGCTGTACAAGTATTATTGTTGCCCTGACACCTCTCAGGGGTGGAAGGTTTCAAATGTTACACCAAATTACATACATATGCACAGCTGTTGCTGATGAAGAAATGGGCAGCTATGGGCCTTACCTACATCCCTCCTGCAAAACCCAAGCTTGTTTCCCTACTGTCTTACCCTCTTTGTGACCCCTTTTTCACCACTTTCCTGTCTCCCCATTTTCATTTCTTTCAAAGAAAATAGCGCGGGTGTGCGCAAGAGTAAGCACTTTTAAGTGGTTGTAAGCGGGTGTGCGCGGAGCTGAACACCAGTGCGCATGCGGGAGCTCCACGCAAACCAGTGCTAACCCGGTTACAACTGCTTAAAAGTGCCTTATTCACTCTGATTGACAGGTCCTGTAGTCAGTTCAAAAGCAAAATAAAATCCCGCTGTCAGTCCCGAACTCAGTACCTTGGAAACACTAGTCTGCATGACTTACCACTAAGCCATGACTGTTATATAAGAACATTGTGCTACAATAAATATATCATGTAATAGTAGGAATGAATGTAAAGGGAATATAGGATGTGTAGTACAAAAAGCATGTCATGTATATTTACTGTCAAATCTAGTGGATTTCTATAATAGTAGTGTGTGAACAGAAACAACCATGCTAGTTGGTAGCTAGTAGGTAATAATGTCACTGTAACACCTTGCAAGCCACACACATACTCACAGCAGGATAATCACTGCCCATATCCCACAACCTGTTACAGGAACACATCCAGACCAAATAATAAAATATGTGGAGCAAAGGGCCAAAACCAGGGACACATTACAAATAATGTTACAACAAACTTAGACAGTTCAGAGAGTAACAGGTTCTGCATTTTGTGGGATGTTTGGAAGGGTATGAAGTCTGAAACTTAAATGTTTGTCACTATATTCTGACTTGAGCCCAGAGTGATTTGTCAGAAAAAGCTGTGCATGAGATATTGACCAAAATATGAGGCAGAAATGTGGACAACCTGCAAATATTTGTACACATGAGAGGTCTGACACCACCATATTTGAATAGTTAAGAGCCTAGACATAGCAACAGTGACTGAGTTACAGGGATGCCCCACAGACTCCATGTGAAATGTACAAACAGTAGGCAGAAAGGTGTTACTATGAAGTCCTGAAAGTATGCACCACTTGCATGGCAGAAAAACTGTAGTAATACATATGCTCATGCTATCCCACAGTCACAACTGCAGCATACCAGACAATTTAATGGGTGTACCCCACTGATATGTACCATTCCATGAGGCAGATAACAGATGCACCTGAGAGTCTCTGGGGCCTGCTCAGCAGCATACTCAAATACCCTAATAGATGTCAAGGCCCACACCATGGCCAGACCACACTGCATGCTGTAACACCCTAGCAGATATAGCAAGCATTCCAAGGTGTGAATGTACATGGAAAATAGGAAAGCCACAGCAGCACACTACAGCCAGGACACCTAGCAGGCATACAAGTAGTGACTGTAAAGGGAAAATATTGAAGCCATAGCAACAAAGTGCAAGAGCCACTGCTATATACACCAGTTACACCACATGTCCCACAGGAAAGCACACACACATTAACAGTAGTAGTAGTTGTAGGTGTCAGTGTACATACACAGTTAGTACAGGAAACTGGAGAAATGAATGGAGAAATGTTAATCTACAACACAGCCGGAAATATGAGAGAGATACCAACCTTTACACTCTCAGAACAGTGTCCACAGCATACCAGCATGGTCCCTGCCCTTAAAATCTGAAAGGGCTACGCCTATCTCACATACCTTTTTATAGCACTTGTCTGAAATCAGTGAGAACTGCAATCAGTACACAACTGGCTGCATGCAATTAGCAAATGCTGGCTAACAATTGGTGCAGAGGCCATCACATGGACATATGCAGATACCTACAAAAGCATGCTGTACTCATAGTCCACACATGCAATACTTTCATTGCACCCTGAGAAGGAAGTGAGAGACAGAGAGAGACAGAGACAGAGAAAAACAAAATTAAACATACACAAACAAAACTGGTCAGCAACAGCCACCTGAAAGCTGACAACTGGCAAGTGGAGCAGCAGGACACAAAACCAGATGGCAACACAAGCAGCTGTGACAAACACAGGTAATGTAAAGTAATACTATAAAGTCTACATACTGTGAACCCTCCATATGTGTCATTGGTCTGTATCCATATGTATATGAAGATGTGCAAAGGGCAGGGAACATACAGCAACTATCAGTGAAGGCTGTACATACATTTGTATGTGAGAGCATCTATGTGCACATATCAATGTAGGTTGTAGTGCAATGTACAAAGTAGGTTTCACAGTTATGTATGTTTAGCAGTATGTTAGTGTGTGTATACAGTATGGTAAACAAACATGTTGATATACCTATCTATCATATGGATACATATGTATGTCAAAATATGTATGTATATATATATATATATATATATATATATATATATATATAATGTGCATATATGTATACATACATAGAGAGAGATGTAGGAATACATAGACAGATGTAGATAGATAGAATATGTACAAACATATATATGTAATACACACATACAGATCTAGATATATGTAGATACATATACATAGACAGACAGATCTGATTATCTACAGGTATGACTGTATATGACGACCTCAACACCCCCTGTACCACCCCCTCTGTCACTCTCACCCCCTCTCTGTCACACACCCCCCTCTCCATATCTATAGCAATATATGTACATCAATATATATATGTGTACAGACATATATATATATACATATAGATATATCTATATTCATATATATATATATATATATATATATATATATATATATATATATATATATATATATATATAAAGAGAGAGAGAGAGAGATGTATATATATTCTGAGTGAGGCACATGTGTACAGATGTATTGCAACAGGTGCCTGGTGACAAAGGCATGGAGTGAACACCAGTGTCAAAACTGGACTACCATACCCCATTTCAAATCACCTACACCAGTAACCACCAGATATGTGATTGGCTGCCCACCACTGCATGTGTCAGGGGTGAACAGGGTCATAAATGTGTACAATAGTCCCCCCAATGATATTCACAGTGGCACACTATTCCTGGAATACATGCACATGGCGTGTCAGCTATGGACATGTAGGTCAGTGTACCCCTCCACACCACATAATGGCTGCCATGGTATGTACCTCACATGACAGCTACAGCTATGGGGAAGGACACAGTGACATGTACAACACTGTGACAATGCACTCAAACACATTACCAATGCACAGTGACTGACAACACCACAAAGTGCACACATACTACCCACATAGAGGTTACCACTCCTGGATTTACATACTTAAGTCACACCCATGACAGATGTCCAACAACCATAGTAACACCTCACACCATCCACAACCTAAATGACTGCTGTGTGTCGTCTGTGCCACTGCAATAGAGAGCACATGTGGAGGTAAAGGTTCCTACCCACAGATAAGACATACCCTGCAATAAACCACACAGTGTTAAGAAGCAAGACTCCCCATGAGTACATGTCACACATACCCCTGCTGAATGTTAGTCAGATAATATGCCATATGAGTCACCCTGTGTAACTGTTTGACAGCAGCAGGTACCATCACACCACATGTGTCACAATGGTCAGGGTAGCAGAACAGTATGCTGCTGTAGTCCCAGGGGCAATAGCATATTGGATAGTATTGTATTGTAAGGTATTGTATTGTGTTGTATTGTATTGGTATGTAGAGGTGCCTCCTTCGTGGAGTGGAACCACTGCTGCTGTGTGCCAGTGTACAGGTACATATCCTGTAGTCAGGCTAGTGTTACATAGCACTTCTATATGTGTGTTTAGCTCCTCTCGGAGTTCATGTAGCATGCAACCGGGGATACCATCAGGTCCCATTCATGTTGTGTATTCTGCTTTCCTGAGGGCAGCTCTCACCTGGACATCTGTGATGACAGGGAGGTTACAGTCAGCTGGGATAACTATGTCTTATTTTGGGGGAGAGGGAGGGGTGAAACCTGCACTGAACCTGTCTGCCACAATGTTGCCAATATCTGTGGGTTCAGTGAATTATTTGTTGTTGTGTACTAACTATGAGCATAGTGGAGGGATTCTGACCAGGTTGCTAACATAACTGAAGAAGGCCTTGTGGTTATCTGTAGTGTCCCTGTTGATTTCCCTCTCAAAGTTGCCCATGGATGTTTGTATGAGGGAAAATAGATCCTTACTAGTGCTGCTCAGACATGCCTTCCCTTTATGGAATTATGCTCTGTCTTGCAGTAGCTTCCATCTTTTGTAATACAATCTGTCTATGGCTGGGGTCCACCAGACAGGATGCTGTCCCTTTGTGGAGAGTGTCTTGGTCATATATGGGATTGCATGATCCATGCATTCTCGGAGATGTCCGTAGAAATCATTTGTGAAGGGGTCAGCATTGTGGGTTGTGTCTTCCACTGGCCCAGTGGGCTGAAAGGATACTATGTCACTGTTATAAAGTGTAAAGTTTGCATTTGCAATGTTATTCACTATAGTCGTTTGTGCTGGTGGTGGAGGTGGGATATGTATATCCAGGGAAATTAGTTTGTGGTCAGCTCACAGTAGTTGATGATGTAGCCCATACAGTACCTAGATACAAACCCCAGAGTGAGGAGGTGCTCTGGACCTGAATCAGTGTTCTGACTGCTGGGGTTTGGTAGTATGTCGTATGGAGTGTGCCAGGTACTGTTGCACAGCTGCTGGCTGAGCACTGATACCTGGCCATTTACATGTGTATCCACCAATAGACAGACAGATGCTATATATGTGAGATATGTCGTATCATAACAGTCGAGTAGCATGTGTAGTATGTGTGCCAAATTCTGCTGACATATATTGCTGATATCATGTTATTTCCTTTTCAGGAACATGGCTCACCCGCGAAATCCAGCTTACTCTGCAGCTGAGGATGAGGAGATACACCAGAGCCTGGTGCGGGATTATGCAATACTCTTTTCCCGCACCAGCCAGAATCAGCAGGAGAGGGCTGCACTGTGGCAAGACCTGGTCCGTCGGGTAAATGAAATAGGCACGCATAATAGGACATATGAGCAGGTACGACATCACTGCAGTGATTTAATCAGAAATGTCCGTCAGCGTGCGTCGGATATCCACAGGCCACAGGTGGTGGGGTGGCTACACATCCCCCACTTACCAGACTGGAGGGACTACTCATGAGTGTAGTGGCTCCAGTCCGCCAACAACAACAGCAGCAGCAGACATGCATTATGATGGAGGCTGGAGCCACGCAGCAGCAAGACTATGAGCGTGCAGGTAATATGCCATATGTATAGTTGACTGTTGTGTACACTGGTAGTTAATGCATGTGTGAGGTGTGTCCTTGGTTTGTAGCTGTCGTCATAGTATTTAATGTGCAAGTGTGATATCCTCAATATCAGCAGCTGACCTGTGAAAGGCGACTGTTGTACTACTGACCTGTATCATACCCAGTAACAATGGCACAGTTGTGCCCACTGACATTAGTTTCCTCACTTCTGCAGGTCTCTCCGGTGTAACAGCAATGCAGCCTATCCATGCTGGTGAGTGTGTATTAACAATACCTTTAATAGTCTTGATAGTAATAGTAATATTAGGCTCACTAAGTAGTGCTCTGTGTATGCATGCAAGTGTGTCTGTGTGTTGATATCTTGCATACTGAGTCGTGTACAACTGTGTGCATGTGTACGTGTGCATGTGTGGATGTGTGCATCACTGGTAATATTGTGTAGACATTGTAAACTGTGTTTCCTGTTTCCCTCCCACAGGTTCTGGTGCTGCTCTGGTGTCATGCAGCAGGGAACCTGAATCAGGTGCCATGGGTACTGATAATGATGACATCTGTGTAATGGCACAGGAAGGTATGCCAGGGTCCGTCATTGGTCAGCCGATTGACAGTACACAGCTGTCAACCCCATCAATGCGCACAGTTATCCTGCCAATACACCCTTTGTCACCAATGTCCCTAGGTGATGGACATCATACAGTGGGCATTGACCAGGGTAATGTGGTATCTGTGGTACATGCGTCCCCACACAGCAGCCATGGGCATGGCCCTGAGATGGTACCACACAGATGTCCAGGGGTTCTCGTGGGAGCATCCGTGGGTGTACTGCCCCTGTCAGACATGCCCGCAGAGGTCTTACAACCTCAGCTATGTTTTGGGCTGTCATGCAGGCACAGTCACGTATGGAATGGTACACCAGACAGGGTCTGAGGGAGCTGACAGCATGTCGCACAGCCATGACTGACAGTATGCGTGACATTGCGGCTGCCATCCGTAATTTCACCGATGTCATAGACAGACGTTGTGGGGACGTATTAGACCGGTTCCACAACTACATGTCCATGAGCCATGGCGATGGTGGACGGTTGAGGCGTCGATGTGGGCGTATGCCAGCAACAGCAGCAGCTGGCAGTCGTTGTGGATGACAACAGGGCCGCGGCCACCCCCATAGTGCCAGCAGCAGCCCCAGCAATGCTGGGTCTGTGCTGTCATCAGACCGCCCCAGGAGACCACGTGCATGTGGCTCTGGCCAGGCCCGACAGGGATCTGTGTCCAGTCAATGAACACCTGCTTCTGATGACAGTACCCAGTCTGGGTTGGTACCGGATACGGTCCGTAGCACCCCTGTAAGGCACAGGTACCATGTCCGTGGCCAGAAACACTGATCTGTATGACCTGGCAGGTACAGTCTGTGGCTGTCCACAAACACCAGTATATGGCAGCCATGAGGTGGAACTGTGTGCATCCATACACACATGCGAATTGACAACACCTAGGGCTACCGCATACACACACACTGCATCAACATTGCCCCACCTTGTACTGCTGTCCCTCACCAACACACATACACGTCAGTTGGTGGTATCGGTGGCTGATACAGGCATACCAAGTTCACACCCTGTGCATATGATGAAACTGTGCCACCTCCTGCAATCTGTAACATCAGCGCAGGTACAGGTTAACATGTTGCTGATGCACAGGGTGACTACATAGACGTGTAGTTAATAGTATCATGTTGTTAACAGTACTGTGTGCTGATATAATTGTGGGTATATCACAGCATGCCTGATGCAGTAAGGGTATGATTGTCATGTACTGTTGTCTACACCCATGGTAAGTACCGTAGTGTATCATCTGCACATGTTGGCATACTGGTGGTAAGGATGTCAACAGAAGGCTACATACATAGGTAGCACAGGGGATAAGGTAATGAAAGTATTAATACGCAATGATGGACATGTAAACTGCAAGTGGCATGTTGCCCACACTGGACTCTGCAATGCGGATGTTTGAGGATGTTGATATGTGTGCAGCACTACACGACTGGTACAGGACACACAGGAGCACCCTATCACTGCAAGCTCACATCTCATACCATGCTAAACAGCCCCAACACACAAAACTAACTGTCACAGGAGGGAGAGTCCCCATACATGTCAGGGATACTGTGGTGGCAGGCCAGGTAGCATACATCCTACTAAGTATAGAACCACTGAGTGAAGGCTCAGTGTCTGTTATTTGACATGTGTATTACTGCAGGTATGAGCACATGGGTTTCCATCCAGTTATTGTACATCCTGATGGTACTTGGTCTGTACACTTGTGTGCGCTGAGACTGGACCCTAGCCATCTGACCTGTGTATTTCCATGTACATGTGCATAGTGCCTGCATATTTGCAGTGTTACCTACTGGAAGTGGTACAGCTTGTTTGTTGTACAATGCACTACATGCAGCCCTGCTTACTGTAGCTTTGTTTGCATGCATGTTTGCTTGCAGTTACCCTGGAATACTGATCCCACCTGCAATGCATAGTTACAGAGTTTCTGTGGACTCCTAGTGACATCTGCATAGCATACTATATGTATGTCCATGTCTCACTTGACAGAACATCACTGTTTGTCCTGTTCACATGTACGTTGCCTGTGACACATTGCATATGACTTACCTGGCATTTGTCCACGTGAGCAGTCATATATGCCACTGCTAACTAATCACAGGCACTACACCCTCGCATACTCATCTTCTGTTGAACCACCTGCTTCGCTAGGGACGGCTTGCACCTGTCACCCCTGGGCTTTC
Organism: Protopterus annectens; assembly: GCF_019279795.1. Lineage (NCBI taxonomy): Eukaryota > Metazoa > Chordata > Ceratodontiformes > Protopteridae > Protopterus > Protopterus annectens. Next base: position 826,695,212 of record NC_056732.1, read on the forward strand.
GGATATTGGCAAAGGCTCTTGCTACCCCCATAGTGCCTTTGTTAGGCAAGGCTCAAATGACAAACCCACCTCCATAGGTATCACAAGGGATAAGAAACTAAGAGTAATGCTACTCAACGCCAGAAGTCTAAACTTCAAGATGCATGCACTCGAAACTCTCCTTAGCATGGAGAACATTGATATCTGTGCAGTAACAGATACCGGGTTCAGGGCTACCAAGAGCACCCCAGCACTACCAGGTTATACCTCATACCATGCTTTTCAGCCCCAAAACTTGGACCGAACCACAAAAGGAGGGGGAGTATTGATATTCATCAAAGATACCCACACCTCCAGGTTGGTGGCAAAGCACCAAGCATCAGAGACTATCCATGTGCAACTAACAATGGGTAAAACTGCCTTCCAGGTTATAGCCTGCTACAGACCACTCTCCCACACCCAAGAACCGCACTCGGCCTTCCTGAGAACAGTGGAAAATATGAAGGTCTCTCCAAACACCATTATATTGGGTGACTTCAACTACCCAAACATAGACTGGGAGCATGACTCTAGCTCCAACACCCTAGCCCAAAGATTCCTAGAATTTATGAACTCAAATGCTATGGAACAACTTGTTACCACTCCCACAAGAAGGGAAAACATACTGGACCTGATCATCACCAACATGGGGACTATATGCTCCAGACCAGAAGTATATCACTCACTGGTAAGATCAGACCATAAACTAATCTCACTGGATATTCACATCCCGACCACACCCCCTGCCCAGAAAACCACAGTGAACAACTTCTCTAAAGCAAATCCACACTCCTCAAAACTAAGGTGGAAACCTTCAAAGCCCCCGGGCCTGTGGAAAATACGGACCAGACCACAGATTCCTCTATAAACGCATTCTATGGACACCTTTAGGAATGCATGGATCATGCGATCCCGAATAAAACCAAGACCCAATCCTCCAAACGCAGAAGTCCTGTCTGGTGGACCCCAGCCATAAACAAACTATACAATAGAAGGAGGAAGCTACTAAATGATACAGCAAAATCCCAAAAAGGGAAGGCATCACTGATCAGTATTAGCAAAAATCTACGGGCACTCATAAGATTGTCTAAGGCCAGCTTCGAGAGAAAATTGCACAGGACACTAAGGATAATCACAAGGCTTTCTTTAGTTATGTTAGGAACCTGGGTGGTAATTCCCAGATATGCTCAGAGGTAGTCCAAAATGTCAAGAGAAACACCGAACCCACAGACATTGCCAACATCCTAGCTGACAGGTTCAGCGCAAACTTCTCCCCCCCCCTCCACACCGAAAGGGCAAATATTTATCCCAGCAGAGTGCTGCCCCCCTGACATCTCAGATGCTCTGGTAAGAGCCGCCCTCTCCAAAGCAAAAAACACTGCATCAATGGGACCAGACAGTGTCCCGGGCTGTGTCCTACATGAACTCCAAGAAGAGCTACACCCAAACATAAAACTACTGTTCAATCCCAGCTTTACTACAGGATATTTGGCCAAAGAGTGGCGTACAGCAACAGTGGTCCCTCTACATAAAGGTGGTGCCTCAACGGATCCTGGACACTATCGCCCCATAAGCCTGACTAGCCTGGTCTGCAAAGCTATGGAAAGGATCATCATGGACCTCATAAATAAAGATATTGGGACCTACAGACACTGGATCATACCCAGTTTGGCTTTGTTAAGGGCAGATCCTGCCTCTCAAACCTGGTTGATTTCTTTGAAACAGTCACCAAGGCCATTGACGAGGGGAAGGTGGTCCACACAGCCTACCTGGACCTCGCAAAAGCCTTCAATACAATACCCCACTTGGGCATTCTAGAGAAGCTCACCAGCTTAAATATAAACCCCTATGTCACTAGATGGATTGCACACTGGCTCAAGGACAGAACCCACATGGTTAGAATTGCTGGAGCCATGTCAGACTCCAAACCAGTTACAAGTGGTGTCCCACAAGGCTCAGTCCTGGGACCTCTCTTGTTCAGTATATATTTATCGGAGGTACAGGCCAACATGGAAGGACTGTGGCTGACCAAATTCGCAGATGACTGCAAACTGGCCACCATAATCATCTCTCCAGCCGAAACAAGCATCCTCCAAAAGGGCCTCATAGAAACAGACAACTTGTGCCAGAGCCATGGCCTCAAGCTGAATGCAAAAAAGTGTATAGTCATCCCTTTTTTCAAAAACAAAGTGCCCACAAAGTACCACATAGGTGGTAATCCATTAAGTACAGAAGAAGTAATTAGGGACCTGGGGACCCAAGTTGATAGCAATCTCTCATTTGACAACCATGTGGCCAAAGTGGTTAGAAAAACATTTTATATAGCCCACCTCATCATGAAGGGATTCACATCTAGATCAGGGGAGGACATTGTGCCTCTTTACTCATCCCTCATCAGGCCCATAATTGAGTACAATGCCCCTGTTGGGATGTACCTTACCAGACACCTGTAGCAACTGGAAAGACCCCAAAAGTACCTCACCAAGAGGATCAAAGGGCTCAAACAGATGCCATATGCTGACCGGTTAAAGAAACTCCAGCTCTACTCAGTGACATACCGCATTACCCTGGTCAGTGCCCACTGTTCAGAGGCGATCTGTGCCTGACATATAAAGCCATGTCAAACCCGGAATTAATGAGCATGCTGCACCTCAGAATATCCAAATCCCATCGAGCTACACGCTCAAGAGACTTGAACCTCAGCACTGAAATAAATAGGACATGCTGGAGGGACAGATTCATAACCCAGAGGCTCCCTTCACTCTGGAATAAAATCCCAGTCCAGGTTAGGCAGAGTCCCTCATTGACTCTCTTCAAGAGGAATCTTGATGAGTGGATGGGAGATCGTAGGTTTACCCCGGGTATCACTTCTGTGTCATTGTTAGACAGAGGCACAGTATACTAACCTCGAAAAAGGGCATAGCAAAATAAATTTGAAATGGGTGGCGAAAGCCAAACACATTCTGGCAGGCTTATAAATGCCCTAGGGCAGATAGCCTAGTATGAACCTATGAACCTATAACCTCGAAAAAGGGCATAGCAAGATAAATTTACAATGGATGGCAAAAGCCAAACACATTCTGGCTAGGTTTATAAATGCCCTAGGGCAGATAGCCTAGTATGAACCTATGAACCTTGTTCCCCATTGGCCCTATGTGCTGTTAATCACCATGGCAATCACAATACTATGGTAGCATGTGCAAAGGTCAGTTGTCAGTCACCTCTATGGTACAGTTGTGGAATATGTGGGTCATGTGGCAATGTCACAGCTGCCACATGTACACAGTCAACCCTCTCCCCTACACATGGATGTACAACACATGTATGAGATGGAACCACATAGCCAAACTGGGGACTAAGCACTCTGAACCCAGTACTGGCATAACCTGTCAGGTGGCATGAAATATTACAGTGACTACAATACCAGTCTGATGTAGACCTATACTGACAGCAATGCAAGCACGTGAACACACTGGGCCATTCATGGAGCCTAGGAATAGCATCCTGCCTGAGCAGCAGACACCTCTGCAGCTGGCACACAGGCATACGTTATGCCAGAACACAGCACGCATAACACACAGCACACAAATCCTGTGTGCCAAACAGTCACAGCCTGTACGGCTAGACAACACACCTGCTACAGTTGTGTTAGGTACCTTTATTGTCCGGTACAGTGAGGTCACGCTCACCAGGCTGGACAAGGTGAAGGTCACAGTGATATGCCCGTGGGGCACTATGGTCCACCACATAACACAAGCATACAGGTCAGTCAGAGGCATGAACACATATGACTCAGTCATTGTCCATGCCACTATGACTGACCTGTGATGTACCTCCCTGGACTACATGATAGGGAACATGGAAAGGCTCTCTGAGCATGTGGCACAGGCTGGTATGACCCTGGCCTTGGTTGGCATCATACCCTCACCAGGAATGCTGACGTATTACTGAATGCTGATGAATTACTGTAGCTACAACACCCTAGCTAATGAATTACTGTAGCTACAACACCCTAGCTAAAAGGTTCCTAGTATGTAGTCACTGCATTGCTATGGAACAACTTGTTACCACTCCCACAACAGGTGAAAACATGCAGCACCTGTTCTTCAACAACATGTAGACTATATGCCCCAGACCAGATGTGTATTCCTCGCTGCCAGGTTGATACCATCTACATCTCACACTGTATATACACATACCACATGCAGCACCCGCACAGAAGACCACAGTCATAATGTTATCCAGTGCAAATACCATGTATTCACATGTGGCAGGCGTCAGACATGGTAACTATTGAAGGTCACAGGTACATATGTGTATTTGGCACACACATACATCATCTGTGTCCATTGCCATTACTGGTTTAATCGATGTCATGCATTATTGTGAACAACAACCCACACACATGGGCATTCTGTGTGACAAAAACACACGTGGCATGTCTAGAATCCAAAGCCATAACTAACTGTGCTATGACAGTAGTGAGAGACGCAGTAGCAGAGGGTGCTATTTGCATTACTGGGAGATTTGCCCTCTTCCACTGTATTTGTAGGGTGCTGACATCATCTCTGTGTAGAGATTGGAATATGCAGCAGCTGGTGTGTTGTACTGGTTGGCAAAAGGGCCAGTTCTCTCACACATGTAATTGCACACACACTACTTCCATCCTTTCCCACACACACTTGCCATTTGCAGGATTCAAACCCCTACCTAACTATGTTATGACACTCAAGACGGATGCATTAGCAGAGCATGCTATTCGCATTACTGGGAGGTTTCCCTTCTCCTGCTGTACTTATAGGGTGCTGACATCATCAGTGTTTAGAAAGGGGAATGTGCATCCTGTAGTGTGTTCTCCTTGTTGCCAAAAGGGATGTTTCTTTCATACAGACTTGCACACACACTAACCCCCCTCCACACACACTCAGCATTTGCAGGATTCAAACCCCTACCTAACTATGTTATGACACTCGAGACGGACGCATTAGCAGAGCGCGCTATTCGCATTACTGGGAGGTTTCCCTTCTCCTGCCATACTTATAGGGTGCTGACATCATCAGTGTTTAGAAAGGGGAATGTGCATCCTGTAGTGTGTTCTCCTAGTTGCCAAAAGGGACATTTCTTTCATACAGACTTGCACACACACTAACCCCCTCCACACACACTGAGCATTTGCAGAATTCAAACCCCTACCTAACTATGTTATGACACTCGAGACGGACGCATTAGCAGAGCACGCTATTCGCATTACTGGGAGGTTTCCCTTCTCCTGCTGTACTTATAGGGTGCTGACATCATCAGTGTTTAGAAAGGGGAATGTGCATCCTGTAGTGTGTTTTCCCAGTTGCCAAAAGGGACATTTCCCTCACACAGACTTGCACACACACACACACACACACACACACACACACACACACACACACACACACACACACACTGAGCATTTGCAGGATTCAAAGCCCTACCTAACTATATTATGACACTTGAGGGAGACGCATTAGCAGAGCGCACTATCCGAATTACTGGGCATCTGTTCTGCACCTGCAGTATTTATAGGGTGCTGACATCATTATTTCTACAGAGGTATGTACATCTAGTACTACCTGTCAGGTGGGGGATAGCATATATATGCATTTGCAGCCACCTACGTCAGGGTCAGATATGCACATCGCACTGGCAGGTTATGTTTTATACCATGCTTTGTGACCACAGGACCTGTAACACACAACGCAACCAGTCCTGACCACCCCTCCCACATCCAGGACACACACTTTGCTTCCCCGGGAACAGTGCCAAGATATGCAGGTGTTCACATACACCATTCCAGTTGTTAACGTCCGGTACAGGCATATTGTGTGTGGGAACTACTCAGGCCTCTACAACATTACCCTACAGCCACTACAATTTGTGAGTCCATGTGCTATGGCAGAACCACTCACCACAGCCACAAGGGGGAATACATATTGCACCTGACCATCTGCAACATTGGTATTCACTGTTCCACACCAGAGGTAGACCACCATTGTTGATATCTGACCATACCCACCTTTCCCTGGACATCCATATCCCATCCCCACCCCCAGGCAAGGTTGTCACTGCAAACAAACTGTATTTATCAAAAGCAGACTTTACACTTGTGAAGACCGGGGTGGAAGACTTCAAAGGACCCATGCTGGGGGAGTATACAGGCCACTCTGCATAATCCCTGACAATTGCATTCTATGAGCATGTGGAAGGTTTGCATTGATCATGCTATCCCAAATATACCCATGACTGCTCCACAACAGGACACCTGTCAGGTGTACACCAGCCATATATGAGCTGTCCAACAGACAGAGTGAGCTAATACATTGCAGAGCAGTAGCCCACAGAGGGAGGACATCTCTGAACAGTACCGGCACGACACTTCAATCCCTCATAATCATCAGGACACAGTGTTGACAGTGAAATTGTCCAGACAATGCAGATAAGGCTCCCCTCAGTCTGTTATTGACGCCCACTTATTGTTAGAGGTCCTCAGCAACCCTCTTCCAGCACACACCAACAACATGGATGTGGCTTAGCAAATTCAAACCCTGGGATCTCCACTGTGTCCCTGCTTGACAGAGGCACAGCACACTAGCCTCACATGGTGCCTTATGTGATCTACTTTACAGTGGCACAGTAGCCTACTGTACTGGGGAGGCAGACGCCAAGCACACTCTGGCTAAGCTGTCATTCCCTAGGGCAAACAGCCTAGTGTTGACCTCTACACCCATATGTTTAATTGTCAGATGCACATTATTTGTTGCTGATAGACTGTTTGCAGGTCTTTATTGCCATAGCATTCCCTGTTTGTATGAACAACTTGTGTATCTGTGGAAGATGTTTGCATATGGGAGGGATCCACTATATCATGTACGTCTCTGTAGTCATTTAACTGTGTTCACTGGGCAGATTGCTGTTATGTGGTTGGTTCCTGGAATAACACGTACAAATACCAGGTATGTGTGGCCAACTGCTAAACTGAGATTTGGCCTAACTGTGTGAGCATGCCCAGTTCAGCCTTCCCATGGCATGTTGTCTGACATATGTCTCATTTATCAAAGTGTGCGAACATGCCCAGTGTGAGCTTTCCATATGTTGAACTCTGCAGCCCACCACATTTGTGGATGAGTGTGAACTTCAACAAATATGTCCCGTTTATGGTTGTGTGTTGTGTGTCATGTTGTGTAGTTACTGTCCAACTGCTTTGTGTGTGAACACAACAGGGATTATACTGTGCCTGCAGGGTTTGCATGGGATACTTTGCATACAGTTGTCAACATCCTTTCATACTGACCTAACACTGTAGTACCGTATAGTGTACTGGTTCAGTACTTTCACTGTGGTGGACAGTATCCTGGGCTTTAGTCCTATCACTGCTTTACATTTCCATAGTGAGCACAACAGCCTGGTTAGGGGCCAGTTGTGCACATCTGACCATGTTGCATTATGTTCAAATATGAACTACTTAAACCAGGCTTGTCCAACATTGGTAGTGTATTCCACAACATAGGTGTACATTGGCAAACACTAGCGATGTTCCCTAGGCCATTTCTAATGCTAGTCGGAGAGTGTGTTTGTCCTTCAACACACATTGTAAGTGGAGTTTTCCATGACATATGTCATGGTTAGCATACCGTGCCTCCGTCTACCTGTGACATAACAGTGATACCCAGGGTAAACCTACCATCTCCCATCCACTCATCAAGATTCCTCTTGAGGAGAGTCTATGAGTGACTCTATGGATAACCTGTACTGGGAGTTTACTCAAGAGTGGGGGTGGCTTCTGTGTTATGGATCATTCAGTACAGCATGTCCTATGTATGTCAGTGCTGGGGTTCAGGTCTCTCATGTGCATAGCTCACTGCCATTCAGATTGTACAAGGTGCAGCATGTTCATTGATTCCAGCTTGGACATGGCTTTATACATCCGGCACAGCTTGCCTCTGGGTGGGCAGTATGGCAGTGTGTGGAGCTGCAGTTTGTTTAATCAGGCAACACATGGCATCTGTTCAAGCTCTTTGATACTCCTGGTGAGGTACTGTTGGGGACTTTACAGTTGATGGAGGTGTCTGCTGAGGTACATCCCACAGGGGCTATTGTAGTCAATTGTAACGCTGATGAAGGATGACTGCAGAGCCACAATGACCTCCCCTTATCTAGATCTGACAACCTTCATGATTAGGTGGGTATATGGTATGTTTGTGTAAACACTACAGCCACATGTTTGTCCAATGCAGGATATCTATCACCTTGTGTCCCCAGGTCTCTCATTACATGTTAAGTACATAATGGGTTAACACCTATGTGGTAATTGGTGGGCACTTACTGTATATCCACGGGGGTTGACTATACACTTTTCTGCAATTAGCTTGCTGACATGGCTATGGCACCAGTTGTCTGCTTCTATGTGGCCCTTTTGTGGGATGCTTGTGTCAGCTGGAGGGTCAGATATGGTGGGCAGTTTGTAGTCATCTGCAAACATGTTCAGACACAGTCCTTCCATGTTGGCCTCTACCTATGGGACATATATACCAAACGAGGGAGGTCCCAGGACCAAGCCTTGTGGGATGCCAGTTATATCTGGTTTGTAGTCTGACATGGCTGCAGCATGTCTGACCATGTCAGTTCTGTCCTTGGTCTGGTTTGCAACCCCTCTACTGACATAGGGGTTTATATTTAAGCTGGTGAGCATATCTATAATGAACACGTAGGGTATTGTATGGAAGCCTTTGCAAGGTCCAGCTACGCTGTGTGGACCACATTGCCCTCATCAATGACCTTAATGACTGTTTCAAATGAGTCAAACATGTTTAGGGGCGGGATCTGCACTTAAGAAAGCCACACTGGGTAGGTTCCGGTGTCAGTAGGTCCCCAATATCTTTATGTCTGTGGTACATGCTGATTCTTTCCATAGCTGTGCAGACCAAGCTTCTCAGGATTCTGGGGTGGTAGTTTTCAGTATCCATTCAGGCAACACCTTTGTTGAGAATGACCACTGTTGTTGTACACTGCTCTTTGGGTACATATCCTGTGGTAAGGCTGACATTGAGCAGTAGTGTGATTTGGCATTCCATTCTTCTTGGAGTCCATGTTGGACTCAGCCCAGGACACCATCTCATACCATTGCTCTGCTGTGTGTTTTGCTTTGTAGATGCTGGCTGTTACCTCAGCATCTGCAATGTCAGGGGGCCAGCAGTCTGCTGGGATAGATATTTTGCATTCTGGGGGGGGGGGGTTGCACTGCACCTGTCAGGATGTATGTTGGCAATATGTGTGTGTGTTTGGTATGTTGTTTGTAATATTTGTGTGATTCAGAGCATATCTGTGAATTCCCAACACGGTTCCTACCATCAGTTGAGGAAGTCTTGGGATTATCCTTAGTGTCCTGTACAATTTGTATCTTCATAGGTTCATACTAGGCTATCCACCCTAGGGCATTTGTAAGCCTAGCCAGAGTGTGTGTGGCTTTCGCCACCCCTTGCTATGTGAATATTATGGCCATTTATGATTTACTTTGCTGTGCCTCTGTCTGGACGTGACACAGTGAAGACCCCCAGTGTAAATCTACGATCATCCATCCACTTGGCAAGATTCCTGTTGAAGAATGTCAGTGAGGGGCTCTGCCTAACATGGAGTGGGATTCTGTTCCAGGGTGTGGGAGCCTCTGGGTTATGTATCTGTCCCTCCAGCACATCCTATTTCATTATGTGTTGAGGTTGACATCTCTCACAGCTCCGAAGGCTTTGAGTTTTCTGGGGTGGAGCATGTCCATTACTCCTGTGTTGGACATGGCCTTGTACAACAGACATACAATGCCTCTGTGTAGGCAGTATGTGACTGCATTCAGCTGGGGTGTCTACAGCCAGGCAGCATATGACATATATTTGAGACCCTTTATCCTCTTGGTGAGGTACCTTTGAGGTCTTTCTAACTGCTGCAGGTGTCAGGTAAGGTACATCCCAAATGAGGCATTGTACTAGATTATGGGTCTGATAAGAGAACAGTATAGGGGCACAATGACCTCTGTTGACGTAGATGTGAATCCTTTCATGATACGGTGTCCAGTATAGACAGTCTTCCTAGCCACATTGACAATGTGAGTGTCACATAACAGGTTACTGTCCACTTGTGTCCCTAGGTCCCTGATTACTCCTTCCATACATAATGGTTTACCACCTATGTGGTAATTTGTGAGTACCTTGTTTGGTATTTGGTGGGACATTCATACTGTCCATTGTCTTCAGGACGGCTGGGTGGGGTTCCTGTGTGTGAGTGTGGTCTGTAGCATGCTACAGACTGTACAGCAGTCTTGCCTATGGTTAGTTGCACATGGGTGGACTCCAATGCCTTGTGCATTGTCAGTTACTTGGACGTATGGGTGTCTGTGCTGAATATGGATACTCACCCTCCTTTTATGTTTTGTTCCAGGTTTTTGGGCCATAACGCATAATATATGGTATAACCTGGTAGTGCTGGTGTGCTGTCAGGAGGCTTGCAGCAGGTTTCTGTCACTGCACAGACATCGATGCTCTCCATACTGGGCAGGGCCTCGGGAGCATGCATATTGAGGTTTACACATCTGGCATTGGTCAGCATTACCCTTATGTTTCTTTCCACTTATGTTTTCTAGGGTGGTGGGTTAGTCTTTTCAGCCTTGCCTACGAAAGGCTCTATGGAAGTGGCAAAAGCCTTATCCAATATCCAGACGCCCAGGGGTAACAGGTGCAAGCCATCCCTGGAACAGCAGCGTGGCTTGTCAAGCATGACATCCCAAGCAGACAGACATTGGATCCCCTTGGAATGACACCAGTAATTGTGCCACTTGTTAAAGCTGATCATTCTGTGTTTGTACTGTGGCATTATTCTTGGTGAGGGTAGGATGCTGCAAATGGTCAGTGTCATACCGTCCTGGACTACATAATCGGTGAGCTCATCTATGTCTCTTTTCATGTAGTCCGGGGAGGTACATCTCAGGTCATTCACACCAGCATGAACTATGACTGCATCATATATCTACTTGCTTTGGGGTGACCTGCATATTTGTGTTATGTAGCGTATTGTTGCAGCCTACAGGCAGCTTACTGTACCCTTTCCCTTGTTCAGTCTGGTGTGCGGGACAGCAGCGTGTCTCACTATGGAGTCACTTATTACAACTGTATCAGGCATGTTGTTTCTCCTTCTGGCCTGTGACTGTTTGGCACACCAGCTTTGTGTACTATGTGTTGCATGTGCTATGTTTGGAGGCTGTTTGATTGGGTGTCTGCTTTGGAGGCCTCTGTTGGTGTGGTGTGTTTGTAATTCGGGCCTCCGGGAATGTTTTTCTGTGTTTATGTCTTTGGTTTGCAGTTGTGATAGGTCTATGTGGGACTGGGTTTGTGGTGTGTGTGGTTACCTTCTCCTCCTGACTAGTTTTGGGAGTACTGAGTTGAGGGAGCTCAGCCTCCAGTTTGGATAAATGGTTGCATCTCTCACATATATTTGTATTTCTTGGGGGGAGTTGAGGGTTGTCTGTGTACTTGGGGCAGGTGTAACATTGCCTCAAGATTCACAGATTCAACTTGTTGTAGCTGACCTTAGTGGATTGTATGTGTGGACATATTTTATTGCCATACTCCTGATCAGTGATTACTTCCCTTTTTATGTTTGCTCTATCATGTAGTAGCTTCCTCATTCTCTTGCATGGTTTGGTAATGGCTGGAGTCCACCATGCCAGATGCCTGCGTGTATGGCATTGTGTCTTGTTTTAATTTAGGATTGCATAATCCAAGCATTCCTGGCAGTGTTCATGGAATGCCTGTATAACAGGTTCTGAGGTGTGGCCCATATTTTGCATCTGCACAGGGCTTTTAATGGATTCCACATCAGTTTAGAGGAGTGCAACTTTTGCTTTACACATGTTTTTCACTGTGGTTTTCTGGCCAGGGACTGTGGTCAGGATGTGTATATCCAGTGTGATTACTCTATGGTCTGGTCTTACCAGTGAGTGATACACTTCTCATCTTGCCATCCAGTACCCATGTTGCTGATTATCACATCCAGTATGCATACCCCTCTTGTGGGAGTGGTATGTTGTTCCTGGGCATTTTGGTTTATGGATTCTATTAACTTTTGTCCTACAGTGTTGGAGCTAGTATAATGCTCCCAGTCTATGTCTGGGTATTTTCAGTCACCCAATATAATGTGGTTTGGAGGAATTGATATATTCATGTATTCCAACATAGGCCAGGTGCAGTTCCTGGTGTTGGGATGGTAGTCTGTAGCAGGCTATAAACTGGGAGGCAGTTTTAGCCACTGTTACTTGACCATGGCTCGTCCATGCTGCTGCTTGTTGTGGTACCACCATGGGGGTGTGGTTATCCTTGACAATTATTGCTAGTCCACCCTCCTTTTGTAGCTTGTTCCATGTTTTGAGGCTGTACAGCACAGTATGAGGTGTAACCTGGTAGTGTTAGTGTGCTGTTGTGAGCCTTGACCCAGTTTTCTGTTACAGCACATATATCAACATTCTCCATACTGGGTGAGTTTAGACTGCATGCATCTTGCTGTTTAGACTTCTGGCATTGGGTAGCATTACATCTAGGTTCTTATCCCTTGTGATACCTATGTAGGTAGGTTTGTGTTTTGAGCCTTACCTATTCAGGGCATGCTGTGGGTAACAACAGCCTTTGCCAGTATCCATACAGCCTGCACTGATAGGTGCACGCCAGTCCTAGCAGGTGGAGCATCATGTCATGCTCAGCATGTCATCCCAGGCTGGCACACATTGGATCCCCTTTGACTAACTGCAATACTTCAGCCAATTATTGCAATTGATCATCTCATTGTCATATTGTGGCATCATGCTTGGTGAGGGTAGGATGTTAGTCAGGGTCCTCAAGTGTGCATATACTACATGGTGTTACATTGCTTAACACATGGTATTCATGCCTCAGGTGGTGCTGCAGGGCTGCCTCTGTCGGATGCACATACTACACTCCCTGTACATGTTTGAGAGCAGGTTATGTCATTTTAGGCATCCCTGTTATTATATGAGTGAGTCAGAGAGGGGTATCATTCCCAGGGTTCCTACTGAGCCAGTGTATGTGCTATGCGTTGCCTCTTTGCCAAGGCCAGGGCATACTGGGCACGCCTCCTTCTGCCTACTGGGGCAGGCTGAGGTTGTTCCTCCTCCGAGTCACGCTCTGCCTGTGATGGCCTTGGCAATGGTGGGGGGCTGTTTGTCCCGGCCTTATGCTGGTCCTGCTGCAGCTGTTTTCGCAAGATCATATTATGTAGCATAGCACATACCATGACAATTTGGGTACATGTAGTTGGTGAGTACTGCAAGGCTCCACCAGATGTGTCCAGACACCGGAACCATGACTTGAGCAGCCCAAACACACGCTCTATTACATTACGTGTTTGTGCATGTGCCTCATTATGGCGTTCCTGTTCAGGTGTGTGTGCGTTTCTGATGGGTGTCATCAGCCATGGCTCCAGTGCATAACCTGCATCCCCTACTAGGTGTCCCTGTGGGATGTCCCCATTGGCAAATGTCTGGTACAGCTGCGTCAAATGCCAGATATGGGAATCATGGTAGCTCCCAGGGCAGCCAGCACACACATTCATTATTATGCCCTGGGCATCACACATGACCTGGCAGTTGATGGAGGGGAAGCCCTTGCAGTTAATGTAGGCCCTACCTCGCTCACCGGCTGGTGCTTTGATGCGTATGTGCGTGCAGTCTATTGCACCCACTACCTCAGGGTATTCCGCTATTTGCTGGAAAAGACGCATATTGCTGGCCAATACCTCACGGGCATTGGGGAAATATACATGATCACCAACATGTGCTGACATGGCATCCAGGAACTGGTGCAGTACCCTGGAGGCTGATGCCTGTGATATCCCCATCATATCACCAGTTGGTCTCTGGAAGGTACCTGTTGCTAGTATTCTTAGGCCAACACATACCTTGGTTTCCACTGGGATGGGTTCCCCTCTGTTGGTTCTGTGTGTGAGGCGTGGCCTGCACAGCTTGACAATTTGCTGCAGGAGGTCTCTGTCCACTCTATAGCGCTCTACTATCTCCAGCTCATGTAACCCGTGGTAGGTGACCCTGGGCCTGTACACTCTTCTCCGTCTCCTCACTGTGGGTAGTCTGGCACCATCTGCATTGTCACCACCCTCAGCAAGTCGCCTATGTCTCCTTATGACAGCTATGGCAGCCCCTAGCATTTCTGCTCTGAGTTCAGCTTTTTCAGTTTTCACTTCTAAAGAGCTTACTCCTGTCTTGCAGTGCCTCTTGAGAGAAACATCTTGCACTGCTGTTTGCAGAGTTTTAAGTGCTTGGCTGAGCTACTATTCTGCCTGTGTAATTGCCTTCTTCTAATTGTTTTCACCTGCTAGCTCCAGCAGTATTCCCTGATAGCTTCCTACTAATTCTGTTGCTTCCTTTTTCCTTTCTGTTTCCTCAAGGGGGAGCAACGTGCATACCAGCAGAAACATGCTCACAGTGGCTTACACACGCGCACACATGCTTACACGGTTCAGAATCTGCTTATTCGGGTTAAAATGCGCGCACACCAGCGCAAACAGTGTTACAAGTCTGCCAACAGGCTCCCACATGCTCAGTCTGCCTTACACATGCGCACACTGTCCTACTCGCGCTTCATGGCGCGCACATGCACGCCCAGCAAGAAACTTTGGTGTAGGCAACAGTGTACACCTTCCATTTCTTGACTTTCCCATGCTTATGTTGTGGCACTCCTCTTTCCATGATATGTGTCTGACATCTGTCATGTAACACTGACCTCCAATGAACTGCATTTCTTTCTGCCATTCCCCCCTGTGATGTCACCTATCTCCTACTCTGTTCCTCCCCCTTATGTAACTCTTACACTACTCAGAATGTTCTCATTTGCTATGTGATAGTGGCTCCCTCCCTGAGGTGCCATCTTTAAACTCCGTTTGGCTTACTGCAGGTTCCCCCTGGTCGACCGCGTGGTGTGCTGCCTCATTAAAGCCTAGTGCTCCTCATCGGGTGTCCCCTCTCTGCTGGCCTATCTCCCAGAAGCTACAACTCAGGCCATTTGTGTCGGCACCCAGGAAGCACCCCTAGCTCCTCTTCAGTGATGATTTTTGAGTTCTATACTCTCCTATACTGACTCATTAAAGCCTAGTGCTCCTCATCGGGTGTCCCCTCTCTGCTGGCCTATCTCCCAGAAGCTACAACTCAGGCCATTTGTGTCGGCACCCAGGAAGCACCCTAGCTCCTCTTCAGTGATGATTTTTGAGTTCTATACTCTCCTATACTGACTCATTAAAGCCTAGTGCTCCTCATCGGGTGTCCCCTCTCTGCTGGCCTATCTCCCAGAAGCTACAACTCAGGCCATTTGTGTCGGCACCCAGGAAGCACCCCTAGCTCCTCTTCAGTGATGATTTTTGAGTTCTATACTCTCCTATACTGACTGTATGTCCATCTTGCTTAATTATTATATGTTTTGTCCTCTGGTGGGCAGCACACACGTGGCACCAGCTTAGGTTGCGTTGTCCCTTGCTTTTCTGCATTATAGTAATCACCTCTTCCCCTTATCAATTAGTACTACTCCTCCTGCCCCTGGTTAACCTGAAGTCCCCTCGTCTGCTAGCCTTCTATTGCTGTGACGCTCCACTTGCCTTACCTTGTCTGTTTCCTCACTGTCTCTCAATTACTTTTCTGGATATTGCACTCCTTTCTCTGGTGTACTAAACAACTATATCCTGATTATTTCTATTTACCTACTCTCAAATACCCCTCTCTGTGTTCCTCTATAAACTGTACATTTTCCTACTTTACCTTGTACCTGTTTAGTCTTGCATACTGCCATATCTTTCCTTCTCTCTTTACCTAACTCTCCTTTACTCACTGATTAAACTACGTAGTATAAGAAACTCGCAGTGATTCAGCTTCCCTGCTTAGCTGATTGATTACGCTCTCTTCTCTGTCTGTTTCCCTGTACTCTTGCCTCCCGCCCCTTTCCTAAGCCCTTCTTGCTCAATGGTTCTCCCTTCTGACTCCCCTCCCCCCTACCCCCTTGAACCTTATATGTAGTGGCTCCCTCCCTGAGGCGCCATCTTTAAACTCCGTTTGGCTTATTGCAGGTTCCCCTGGTCGACCGCGTGGTGTGCTGCCTGTAAGTGCATACTTCAACTCAGTGATTGAAGCAGTTTTTCTCTATTTTTTTTTTACATAACCTGTACATAGTGTTTTATCTTATAGTTGCTGAAGTCCTGACAATTTATGTATGGGAATCGCTATTTGTTATGGTAGTTTGTCTCTGTTTAACCACTGTATGTAGTCGCTAGTGGTTCTAAAGCAATAGCGACCGCATTTAGAAGTTCCTAAAGCCAGGATTTCTGTTTGTATTACTTTGTATGGTAAACGCTATTTTTTATGGTAGTCTGTCTCTGTTTAACCACTGCATGTAGTCGCTAGTGGTTCTAAAGCAATAGCGACCGCATTTAGATGCTCCTAAAGCCAGAATTTTTGTTTGTTTTACTCTGCAATACTCTAACTTTGATTTTAGCAACTGTCTCCAGTCGCTAAGAGGTTCTGACAAATTTCGTACTGATAATGCTATTTTTTAGGGCAGATTGTCTTTGATTTAACCACTGCAGGTAGTCGCTAGTGGTTCTAAAGCAATAGCTAAGCCAGTATTTTGCTTGTGTTGCTCGGCAGTCATCTACCTTTGATTTTAGCAACTGTCGTCAGTCGCTAAGAGGTCTTGCACCACGAGTCCTAAATCTATGGTTCCATGGCAATTTACCTTAACTAGGGCTACTTTACTTCGTCGCTAGATATTTTTAAAGCGGAATGTTTGTAAGAGCTGTTCTGTTTAATTTTTGTCTTTAATTTTGCCTACTGCATTAGTCGCCAGGAGGCCTGACACCTTGTGTACTGTTAACAATATTTACTTATACCATTCCTTGATTTCATTCTGCTATTAAGTTGCTATGAGGCCTACAAGCATGAAATAAGTATACAATTGTTTTTTATTGCTTACTTGTGATTTTGCCAACTGCATGTAGTCGCTCAGAGGTTGTTCCTTACCAGTAGGAATACTATAAAAGCTGCTCGCCTCTAGTTATACCCAGCACAGGGTGGACAGCATTATCTCCCAATACATTTCTTTACAACGTTGAATCCTATTACATTTTTACTGTTTAGAAATACACTGCACTGACTCTAAAACCTTGTATGTACATATATCTACTTTTAATTGTAAAGTGAATGAACATGTGCTAATGTATTATAACTGCTGATGCTAGTAATGACTATTACTTTGGAATACCTGTTACTGTGACTTGGAAATATAAATTTTCTTTCTCTCTCTCTCTTACACCCATACCCTTCTTACCTCTCTACCCACTCTATTGCTAACCACATCTGTTCTTTCTGTTACCTTTGATCTCCTAACCCTCCTTTTCTTTTTTGTATTGCAGCATTAAAGCCTAGTGCTCCTCATCGGTGTCCCTCTCTGCTGGCCTATCTCCCAGAAGCTACAACTCAGGCCATTTGTGTCGGCACCCAGGAAGCACCCTAGCTCCTCTTCAGTGATGATTTTGAGTTCTATACTCTCCTATACTGACTGTATGTCCATCTTGCTTAATTATTATATGTTTTGTCCTCTGGTGGGCAGCACACGTGGCACCAGCTTAGGTTGCGTTTGTCCCTTGCTTTTCTGCATTATAGTAATCACCTCTTCCCCTTATCAATTAGTACTACTCCCTCCTGCCCCTGGTTAACCTGAAGTCCCCTCGTCTGCTAGCCTTCTATTGCTGTGACGCTCCACTTGCCTTACCTTGTCTGTTTCCTCACTGTCTCTCAATTACTTTTCTGGATATTGCACTCCTTTCTCTGGTGTACTAAACAACTATATCCTGATTATTTCTATTTACCTACTCTCAAATACCCCTCTCTGTGTTCCTCTATAAACTGTACATTTTCCTACTTTACCTTGTACCTGTTTAGTCTTGCATACTGCCATATCTTTCCTTCTCTCTTTACCTAACTCTCCTTTACTCACTGATTAAACTACGTAGTATAAGAAACTGCAGTGATTCAGCTTCCTGCTTAGCTGATTGATTACGCTCTCTTCTCTGTTTCGCCCGCTCCGCTCCCTCCCTACCCCTTATCCCACCCACCCCACGCACCCTAGCCTTATACCTCATATACCCTCCCACTCTATATTTGCACCTATCCCAGACTCCTACCTCATCTGTAACTCCTCCTACTTTACCTTCCTTAATTATCTCTCCTACCCACCCAAAGCTAATTACATACTCTGACTCTTAAGCTTCTCTCACTTAATCTATAAATCATAGCCTAGGCCCCTTCGTCTATTCCTTTCACTCTCACCTCATTATGTCCAGTAAAGCTTATAAACCTCCACCCAAGACCTATGTAACAGAAACTACTCTGTTAAAACTAACACTTATGCTCATTTCTTCTCTTGCTCTCACACTACCCTACTTCCTGACCTGTTATGAATTAAATCCTAGCTACCACTTTAACTACTCTCCCAAACATACTGCCTCTGATACTCAAAGCCTAAACTTCACTCATGTAAATATTACATCTTCCTCTAGCTATCTCCTAGCCAAATATCATAGGCTGTCTCACATTAAAATTCAAACTCTCTGGTTTAGGAAACTAAAATACTTACTAAACTGTCCTAACAAAGCTTACCTGGAATTTAACCACTCTATCTTGGCAGATGGGGATATCCACCCCAACCCAGGGCCCGTAACTACTACATCTAACACCATACCTGCCTCAATAAACTCATCCCTCAGCTACAAACCTCCAATGCAAATACTCTACTCATAGGGCACCTTAATATCCGTAGTGTCAATAACAAAATCACCCATCTCCACTCCTTCTTGAATACCACTGCTTTGATATTCTCTGCTTGACTGAAACCTGGTTAAAACCCTACACTCTAGATAATGGAATCATTCCTCCAGGTTACAATATCTTGAGACTTGACATAAAACAAAAAGGCGGGAGTGGCACTACTATTTAAAACCGAACTAAATTTAACATTAGTACCCCATGATAAACTGGACATTAACAATACTGAGCTTCTTATCTCTAAGCTACAACTAAACCCCAAAAAGCAATCTATATTATCTGCATATATCTACCTCCTGGAAACAACGCTACCTCCATAGAAAACATCCTCAGTTGCATTACTTCCACCTACCCACAAGAAACTATAATACTTGGAGACCTCAACCTTGACTGGTCCTCAATAAACACTAATAACCCTACTTCTCATATTAACCTCCATGGCTTTACTCAGATAATAGACACCCCACTAGGATTAACAAACCAAACAACAAAGAAAGAATTCTAGATTGGATTCTCATTAATAAACCTCAACTAAACTATCAATCCGGAACGCTACCCGATGACTTTAGTGACCACAATCTAATCTATATTTTAAGACAAAAAAATGCCTCTAACAATTCTCCAATGTATAAGACCCTACGTGATCTCAAATGCTTCAACCCTATTCAATTTAAAACTGAACTAAGTGCCTGTAACTGGAACCCACTTAAGACACTTCCTCTTGAAGAAGCTGTTTTATACTTTAATACCACATTCCTAAAATTCTAGATAATCATGCACCAAAACGTTCCATCCGAATTAAATCTAAGCCTGCCCCATGGCTATCTAAAGATACAAGACAAAAAATGTTACTTAGGAACAAATCTTGGAAAAAGTGGCGAACCAGCAAATCTCCCATAGACCAACAGACCTTTAGGCAACTAAGAAACAGTACCAAAGAGCTATCTTCTCTGATAAAAAGAATTATTATAGTAATCTCCAGCAAGCAAAACACAATAACCCTCAAAAATTCTGGTCAACCCTAAACAGACTTCTTCACCCTGGACAGACTACCACCCCATCCCCTTCTGGGTCTGAAATGAATTCCTCCTTGATACTGCCAATACTTTCAACTCTTTCTTTATTGATACTATCAATTCCTTAGCCTCCCATCTCTAGTGACAACACTAGTATCCCTGACCTTACATCCCTCAATCTTCCAACCTTTAGGCTTCAACCCATCTCCACTACCTTTATACAGAAATGTATCCACAAACTCAAACCATGTACCCCTCGGCAGACCAGCTTCCATCTGAATTCCTTCAAAAGCAGCCTCTGAAATAGCCTACCCTATATCCATCCTTATTAATAGAACTGTAAATGAAGCAACCATACCTGACATATGGAAAATTTCTCACATCATTCCCTTACATAAAGGAGGTAACTCCTATGAATATTCTAATTATAGACCCATTGCTCTCTTGTCCCCACTTGCAAAAATCATGGAAAATGTGTGCACCATCAGTTAATGAACCACTTAATAACAAATAACATTCTCTCCAACTGTCAACATGGCTTTAGGCCTTTTCATAGCACAACTACTGCTCTCCTCTCCTTTATAGACTTTATTAACAAAAATCGCAATAATAACATCCTGTCTTCAGCTCTTTTATTGACCTGTCCAAAGCCTTTGACATGGTCAACCACTCTCTCCTCTTAAACATTCTTGAATCTCTATCCTTAGAATCTAAGGTTGTCCACTGGTTTAGATCCTATCTCACTAACAGGAAACAGGCCGTCCTCTGGGATAACAAACTCTCATCTCTTCTCCCAATTTCACTTGGGGTACCCCAAGGCTCTATTCTTGGACCCCTTCTTTTCTCCCTCTTTATAAATGACTTACAAGTAGCTATTCCCCAAGCTACATGTATACAATATGCTGATGACTCCACACTAATTTGCTCTGCTAAATCCATTTCTGAACTACAAACTAATACTCAAACTGTATTTTCCAAAGTTGAAACTTGGTTCCTAAAACGCTGCCTCCTCCTAAATGCAAAAACCAAACTCTTACTTTTAGGCCAACTACCAGATCCCCTACACTAGACTTCACTATCTTATCTAACAATGGAACTCTTATATCTCCTGACTCTACTACTAAGCTACTAGGAGTCACAATTGACAATAATCTTTCATTTGACTGTCATATCAACAATACCATTAAATCTGTAAACAGGAAACTTGGCTCTCTCTATAGAATTAAAACTTTCTTAACCTCCTCAGCCAAAATTACTCTTGCTCACTCTCACCTTATTTCCACTCTTCTGTATGCCTCACCAATCTATACTAACCTCAAGAAAATCAATCTCTCCAAACTGTCTACCACTTACAACAATATAGCTAGATTTGTTACTGGTAAGCCTTTCAGAACTCACCACTGTCTAAATCTGCAGCAACTCCACTGGCTTGAACTGACTAACATGCTGTTACTTTCCCAACTCACGTTTGTCCAAAGAGCTTTCTACCAACCTCATAACACACCTGTACTTTCTAACCTCTTAACCCCTTATTCTAATCTGAACTCACTCCGATCATCTAATAAACTGCTAGTCACCTTAACCAAATCTAATAACCTAGCTGGTGATTCCCTCTTCTCAAATTCCATTGGTAAACACTGGAATCAACTTCCTACCGAACTTACTTCCATTGCATCTACTGTCTTGTTTAAACAAAAACTTAAAACCTACCTTAAAAGCCACTGGATGTGCCCCTGCTCTAATCCTGATTGAAAGTTAATTTTCCTTAGTTAACCCTCTTTTTCTCTCCCTATTCCTTTATACCTCCTGCTTTCTCCCTTAATTCTCTTCCTCTACCACTTATGGATATCTCCCTTATCTTTCCTCTATAAGGCTATGACTCTACTCCAGAAACTATATATCTTTTATATTTTTAAATCTGCTCTCTATATATCATTGTTTCCTCTTCCTTGGTCTTGCACTTTCTCTTCTTGGTTTTAAAAGATGTAATAAGCCTTAACATGTTGCTATTTACAATGTCTAGGAATTTAAATTCCTTTTCCTGTGGTAATTATTTTCATTGTCAACGTCCTATGTGAGTGTAATCTGTTATTGTTATACCTCTTTGTCTTTATGTGGAGCTTTTCTCCCCGGGCCTCTACTGAAAATGGAAATATATCCAGTTAGACCAGCCCGGTTAACAAATGTAAAATAAATAAAATAAAATAAAATAAATAAATAAATTCAGTATCCTAACACTCATTTGCATCAGATTGCCTACTAATGCTTAGTTACATGTCTTAGACTCAGCTTCCCCCCTTAGCAACCACTAAACGGTGGCCATGTTGTTTTTGGTCTGCTGGTCCCTGCATTGTAAATCCATGTATTGCATAAAACCCACATTTGTGGGTTTATAACCTTCATTTTTATGTTTTATATAGTGCAGCCCGTTTGCGCGGGGCTGCGCTGCGTTTAAACACCGGTGATCGCCAAAAAAAAAAATTTCTCATATTTGCATCGGGGTACCTTGCCAATGGCCACATATTTGGCCATTGGCATGCTGCCTGACACATATGCACCCTTTATTTGGAGCTGACATGGCTCCATTGTGATTTTTTGCAGAAACGTACTCAGTTGTCAACTGAGTACATTTCTGCAGCTAAAACGGCTCTTACACGGGCTGCTTTGGGCTTCGTGGATCGCTAATCTACCTCATTTGCATGCCTTTGGGCTGCAAGTGAGGTGATAAGCATATCCACGCCCACTCCGTGTAAGAGATGTTTAGCTGGTCTCTTACACGGACTTTAGGGCTGTTCCTGGATCGCAAAGGCTGCATGGAGTCTTACACTACTCTTAGACTCCGTGCAAGCCTTCGTGAATCCTACCCTATGTGTTTTAATGGACTGTTACAAGACTTAACTATACTTTTAAATAGGAGTGCATGTTTTTCTCAGTTTAAAAGTTGCTTAAAGTAACTGAAACCATTTTCCTGGTTAGTTGTTTGTTTTACTTTTTAGCGCTGGCAAAGTGTTTTAAAGAGCTTTTTACTGTGTTTGTGAATGAAAAGGTGACTTTTAAAGATGTAAATGTTTACCAGCTTTTGCTGCTTGTCTTCCCTGGGAAAGAGGTACCAATTTTGACTTTACCGTGGAACAAACTACAGGTCCCAGAGTCTGTCCTCCTAGCTACAAAAAGAAAAAGTTAAGCAAACAGCCTTTGCAGTCACAACAAGCTAGCAATTTGCCCCAACCACAGGTGGGTGACTGTGCTGTGGCCATAACTTGTTCCTCAGACCACTCATCCTTTACCCTGGATCTCTCCTGTGTAGCACCTACAGCCACTACTGTGATGCACTCAACACATAGGCAGTAGAGTTCTCCAGTGCGTGAACCCATTCCGTGAAGGTCAGACTACCAAATGCAGGTATTCCTGACACAAACACTGAACCTCTAAACTCCCTACCACTCTGAACCTAGCAGTAATGGTTACCATGGGTCCAGAAAGGGGCAAGGTTGGACAGTTGGTAATGTTGGTTTTCTACATTGCAACGTTCCCAATGTGGGACTCAGGTGGACTGGCACCTGTATGTCTAGTACATGATAGTAAAACCACGTTCTCTGCAGCTATTTGGGGTCTCCTCAGTGGTCAAGGGAGAGCCACTCCTACCTGGTACAGGAAATGGAGAAGATTTCCCTGTTTGGTCAGAATGTTGTACCTATCCCTGCTGAAGCTGCTGCTATTAATAATATTGC